>NW_007728030.1:29231-74910 GCF_000696425.1 Galeopterus variegatus | reverse complement strand
GGACGCGGAGGCTGCAGGGCCGCCCCCTCTGGCCGCTTCCACGTGACCACAGTGAGCGGGTCTCCCACGCCCACCCCGCCCACCCGCGATGGACGTGTCGCACGAGCCAGAAATCAACCCGTGTTGGTTGAGCCTCTGAGATTTGGAGGTGGTTCCTTTCTGCACCGCGATGCAGCTTCGCCTCTCCGATGCCACCTCTGAGACCCGCTTACTCCAGGCTGGGCCATTCCTTTGTGGGACTGGATTCCCAAGGGCCCCAACCCTGGGCTCCCTTCCCAGGACAGCTTTGGCACCAGGAGACGAGGAGTGGTTTTACACACCTGGAAATGGGGTGGCCGAAAGCCAGAACAAGTCCTTATCCAAATTTCAAATCCTGCCAAACCTGGTCTTGTTCCAGCTTTAATTCTGCTCTGGGTTATAATCACACCTGTACCTCCCTTGGCAGGGCCTGCCTGCTGGGGCAGTCGATACAGAGTCTCTACTACAGGGTGAAGTTCAGCAGCAGCAACTGAGCACCGCCCGTGTGCCAGGGACCGTGTCACCTCCAGGCGGTACAGCTCTCTGTCCTGAAGAGGTCCAGAGTCGGCTGGAAAGAACTCACAAAACGACCATCATAAAGAACGTGAGAGAATGAAAGAAATCGTATGACAGTCGTGTCCTGGGAGTCACAGTGGAAGGGGTGCTTGGACAAATGCACTCCCAAACTAGGGATTTGACATCACAGCACCTACCACTGGCTGGAACAGTTGCGTGCTAATGATCAACTCTGCTCCCCAGAGCTTCTCTCTTCCAGAAATCATCTGTTGCATTCATTTCGTTCACATCAGATACTAATCTTTGTCGCTCTATCTTCACTGTCAGAGCCCAGAATTCAGGGGTATGTTGGTTGGCCCCACAGGATACTTACAACAGTGTCTGGGATAGTCCAAGTGCACAGCCATGCTCCCTGCATGGGGAGATGCATGCTCAGAGACCCCAGGACTGCCTGGACTCCCTCTCTCCAGATGCAGCAAGGAAGGCTGCCCCACCTGCACGTGGGCTCCCTGCTTCCACCCTGCTTGCCCTGCTGGCCTGCCATGAAAGTGCCAAAGCAGCTTCTTCAAGTGCTTCCTTTTCTGGACCTGATCCAAGAAGCTTTTGGACACAGAGCAACTGTCACTCACTTTCTCAGCTTCCTCCTGAAGAGTGTCTATGTGTCAGAACACTGTTATTAGGGAATGTAAACATTGCAGACACACATGTACACATAAACACAACCTCCATTTGGTTGCTGTTCACTGTATATTGTTTGAGACGGACGTTGCTTTTCAGGGCACTCCATCCTTCTTTCCCCTGTAGGGTGTGGCGGATAGGATGTGTACAGGACGATGCAGGTGCTGGTTGGACAGAGGCCCAGAGGACATGGCCAGCATGATGGTGCAGTCTGGGCACACGGCCAAGGGCGAGGGGTGGTTGGAATCTGGCTTGTAGCTATGTCAGGGCTGCCCTCCTCCACTGTCCACTCCCCAAGTCAGGCAAGGGTGCCTTTGCAAATTCACACAAAGACACCTTCTAGATTAGTGGCTCTGGCTTGAGGATAGCAATTGCTGGACCCTCCCATTGAAATAGTTGCTGTGAAGAATCCCCAAGCTCTTTGCGCTCTGTCTTCCCTGTTTCACCTGAAAAACACAAACCAGGCCTCGCCCTTGACTTTTGAGGAACATGGAGGAATAAGAAAGGCAAACCCTGGAGGTGAGGCAGGTGCCACAGGCTAAGTAAAGAGGACAGCCGCAAGAACAGGGAGTAAGCAAGTCCTCCCAGGGGGATGGGGATGCTCCTTGTTTGGAAGAGCAGTGCATTCCTAGGACTGTGTAACATAAATACCACAGACTAGTGGCTTAAAAAACAAATGCATTTCCTCACAGTTCTGGATGCTGGAAATCCAAGATCATGTTGTCAGAAGGGTTGGGTTCCTTTGAGGCCCCTCCCCCTGGCTTGCAGGTGGCCACCCTCTTGCTGCCTCCTCACCTGGCTGTCCTCTGTGTGCCTGTGTCCTTAGTGTCTCCCTGAGTGTCCGATATCCTCCTCTCATAAGGACACAAGTCAAATTGGATTAGGAGATTTAGGAGCTGTGTACAGGTGCCTGGTTGACAAGGAGTGGACTTACGATGGTTAATTTTATGTGTAAACTTGATTGGGCCATCAGGTGCCCAGTTGTTTGGTCAAACATTATTCTAGATGTTTCTGGGAGGGTATTTCTGGATGAGGTTAACATTTGACTCTGTAGACTGAGGAAAGCACGTTGTACACCCTAATGTGGGGGGGCCTCCTCCAGTCAGTTGGAGGCCTGGATAGAACAAAGAGATCAAACTCCATCCATCACCTCCAGGGTAAAAGAGGATTCCCCCTGCCTGATAGCCTCCGAACTGAGACATTGATTTTTTTTCTTGCCCTTGGACTTGAACTAAAACAGCTCTTCCTGGGTCTCCAGCTTGTTGGCCTTCAGACTGGAACCACAGCATTGGCTCTCCTGGGTCTCCAGCTTGCCAGCTCCCCTGCAGATCTTGGGACTTGTCAGCATCCATAGTCATGTGAGCCAATTCCTTATAATTATATATGAGGGCCGGCCCGTGGCTCACTTGGGAGAGTGTGGTGCTGACAACCCCAAGTCAAGGGTTAAGATCTCCTTACTGGTCATCTTTTAAAATTAATTAATTAATTAAATTAAATAATAATTCTCATATATGCACACATGCACACACACATACACACATACCCTATTGGTTGTGTTTCTCTAGAGAACCCTGACATACTGATTTTGTTATGGGAAATTTAAAGGTCCCATCTCCAAATAAGAGAATACTTCTAAACATTTGTGGAAAAATAAAAGATAGCAGGACTCTTTCAATGAACTTTTTTTTTTTTTTTCTTTTTGGCAGCTGGCTGGTACAGGGATCCAAACCTGTGACCAAGTGAGCTAACCAGCCAGCCCCTCTGTGAGCTTTCTGAAGTACCGTCATATAGTCACATTCTGAGGTACCGGGGGTTAGGGCTTCAAAAGACGAATGTGGGGGACAAAATTCAGCCCTAACAGGCAGGCCTCCCGTGGAGGCTCAGATGGCCAGAGGAGCCCTGCTTTATCTGTGCCAGGCTGCTCCTCCTGCCCCTGCTGTCTGCCCTCCATCTCTACAGCACCTGATTAGACGCCGGGCAAGGCCTCCTGAGATGCCATTCCCTGATCCAAAATACGTTCCTTTGCCGGCGGAGTCTGTGGCTTACTTCTGGTAGCTGCTCTTCAAGCAGATGGTGGCCTTGCAGTGGAAGGGCCCAGGGTCACTTCCTGACCTTTGCTCACAAATGTCCTTGTGTATCACCTCCTTATGGGCCTTGACAGGGCAGCTGCTAAGGGGCAAAGCCAGGACTTTTATTCTAGGAGGCACAGCACAAGGAAGCATCCCGTGAATCGCTTTCTTGCTGAATGTTCTATTCCTGGACTTGCCGTTGAGAGGAATGTGGAGCCCTGCAGGCCAGGCTTGGGGAGGCCAACCTTGGCTTCCACTCCAGAAGGGCCTGCATTTGTGCATTTCACCACAAGTTGGCCTATAACGTGCCAGGGAAGCTTCGCAGCTCACTGTTTGCATTTGCCTGGCCTGTGGTGTGTTGGTCTGAGAGAGGACGACAGGGAGGAAAGCAGGGGCCAGGGAAGGTCTGCATGAGGGGGACGTAGAAGCTGAGACCCAGAGGGAGGAGGAGTAACCATACAAAAGGCGGGAAGAGCATGCCAGATGACAGGCAACGCCTTGGTCAAGAGGTGGGCTTTATTCTAAGTGTAGAGGGAAGCTGCTAGAGAGTGACACACTCTAAGGCACAGGGCACCTCCTCATGGGTGTCTGGAGTCCACCTCCACCCTCCATGTTAGCACTCATATGTGGGGCTCTCCTAGGCCCAGGAAACACATATTGCTTGAAACGCAAGATTGTTTAATACTTGGAAAGTAAAATCAGATTTGCCATTCTGAAGCACGAGCCCAAACCAGCCATTCCCCTGTCAGAAGCCTTCCATCGCTTGGCATTTGCCCTCAGAGTAAAGTCTAACTTCTTCCAGTGGCAATGGCGATGCCCCGTAAGTTGGCGCTGGCCCACCTGCCCAGTCTCGTTGCCCACCACGGCCCTGAGCCAGCTAATGTGGCCAACCAGCCTCCACTGCCCCCATGGACACTGCCACGGCTGCCTTTCACTCTCCACTGGGCCTGCTGCGAGCTCTCCCAAGGTCCAGCTCAGACAATACTCCAAGGAAGTTCTTCAGAAGCCCCAGTCCTCCTCCGCAGTGCCACACTATCCAGACCTCCCTCCATCCTGCCCTTCTTGTCTTAGGTTCCACTTCCATGGGTGTCCTGTAGCCTCGACCAGAGATGAAGCTCCTTGAAAGCGGGCATTGCCTCTTATCTTTGGCATCTCCTATAATGATGCGCAATCAAGATTGTACCATTAAACAAATGAGTGAAGGAATGCCATTTATAAAAGTAGCCTTCAAAGACACAAAGTATTATCCTAAAACCAGGATTAAAAGGACCCAAGAAGGGCCGGCCCGGTGGCGCACTGGGTTATCAGCACACATTTATCTTCTTAACAGTTCTGTAGTTCAGAACTCTGACGCAGGTCTCGGTGGGCTAAAATCAAGGTGTCAGCAGTGCTGTGTTCCTTCCCAGACACTCTAGGAGAGAATGTTTCCTTGCTTTTTCTAGCTTCTACAGACTACCCAAATTTCTTGTCTCATGGCCCCTCCCTCCATCTTTAAGGCTGGCAACATAGTGTCCCTCTCTGACTCCATCTTGCATTTTTAACGGTCCTATTGATTACATTGGGCACACCTGGAAAATCCAACACTCTCCCTATTTTAAAGTCAGCTGATCAGCAACCTTAATTCCCCTTTGCCATGTACCCTAATGTATTAATATGTTCTGGGGATTAGGGTGTGGACATCTTGAGGGCGGCATGATTCTGTCTGCCACACTCTAGGGTTCTCATGGAAGCCTCGGGCCCTGCAGACCAGGAAGGGCCCAGAGTCAGGAAGTAGCAAAGCAGAGAACTGCCCCTCTGCCCCTTTTTGGGCATCTCCTTCATTTTTTCTCTTGGCAGACCTGCCCTGCCTGCTCCTCAGCCTGCCTGGCGGAACACAGCCACCCCCAGCTTTCAAGCTTGTTAGGTTTAGACACATGAGAAGAATCTTTCATTTCTGAACTTCCAGGAGAGAATCTGGTTGGCCCAGCTTGGTCGGGTAACCCACCCCCCATCAGTTAGGGGGTCTGAGTACAAACAGCTGCCAGGCACCCACCTCCACGGATGGGAGGGCAGTTCCCAGAGAAGGGGTAGGTGGTCATAGCTCAAATGCTGAGCAGACACAACCCCGAACTTCAAGTGATGAAGCCCCTCTGCGAGGAGGGAGAAAGGACGAGGAAGACAAATGCCCATCCTCTATTTCTCCTGACCTCTTTTCGCTGACTTTTAGTTGACTGGGAAGATGGCACCAGAGCTGCCACTCTTTAGACTGTCATTTGGCTGGCTCAGGGGGCACTCACTTTTGCTTCTGGCCATACAGCAGCAGCTCGGCTGGCTCCAAAACACCAACCTGCAGCCTGCTTTAGCACGGGGACAGGGCCAGGCACAGAGAAAGCCCATGTGTGCACTACCATGCCTGCCTCAACTGCATGCGCAGCCACACTGTCAGAGCCCAGAGTTCTTGCACTTCTCTCTCTCTGCTCACTTGCTTGCTTGCTTGGTTTTTTGATTAAGACCCTGGAAAGCAGAGTGCAAACTGCTTTAGTACATTAAATTTCTAAAGCACAAGAAAGCTGCTATTTAAAACAATCTTTTTGTAAACGGTGGCCCTGGATTTGTTTGGTAGAGATTTTACCCAAGTTTCCCAAAAAGAAAGCACATCTTTTTTTTTTTAATTTGTATAATACTGCATAGGTTTTATTTTTTATTTTTTAAATTTTATTTTATTCTGTCAATATACAATGTGGTTGATTATTGTGGCCCTTTACTGAAACCTCCCTGCCCCCTCCCTCTCACCCCTCCCTCCCAACAACCTCATATCTGTTCACTTGTCGTATCAACTTCAAGGAATTGTGATTGTTGTGTCTTCTTCCCTCCCCCGCCAGTTTATTTTTGTATTTATTTATTTATTTTTAGCTCCCACCAATAAGTAAGAACATGTGGTATTTCTCTTTCTGTGCCTGACTCGTTTCACTTAATATAATTCTCTCTAGGTCCATCCATGTTGTTGCAAATGGCAGTATTTCATTCTTTTTTATAGCTGAGTAGTATTCCATTGTGTAGATATACCACATTTTCCATATCCACTCATCTGATGATGGACATTTGGGCTGGATCCAACTATTGTATTGTAAATAGTGCTGCAATGAACATTGGGGAACAGGTATACCTTCAACTTGATGATTTCCATTCCTCTGGGTATATTCCCAGCAGTGGGATAGCTTGGTCATATGGTAGATCTATCTGCAATTGTTTGGGGAACCTCCATATCATTTTCCATAGAGGCTGCACCATTTTGCAGTCCCACCAAAAATGTATGAGAGTTTCTTTTTCTCCGCAACCTTGCCAGCATTTATCATTCACAGTCTTTTGGATATTAGCTATCCTAACTGGGGTGAGATGGTATCTCAGTGTGGCTTTGATTTGCATTTCCCAAATGAAGCACATCTTTTTTGAAAGACAGTACTGTGCAGGTGGGCAGGGGCCCCTTTGGCGCTGACAGGGCTCTGCAGGGACACCCAAGCATTTCTGGCTCACCAGGCTTCAGGCTGCCTCTGCAACGGCCTGAAGCAAGGAAGGCAGCAGTAGCAGAAGTCACGGCAGGTCCATAAAGTTGAACTCCACCATAAAAAGCAAGCCAGAGACACAGTCCTAGAGCTTACAACTTGGCAAAAAGGAATCATATGAGGAAGTATTTAATTATAATTCCAGGAAGCACTTTGAAGAAAAACCACAGGGCACTACAACATTAGTAGGGGGACCAGAGCAAGTCTGGGGATCAGGAATGCCTTGACTGAGAGTGACCTTTGAGCTGAGATCTGTAGGAAGGGGGAGTTTATGGCAAGGGTGGGGGATTGCAGGGGAGAATGTTCCAAGTCAAGGTAACCGGATGGGCAAAGGGTTTCAGTGAGGGGAAGCCAGAGCGGTACATTACCAAGTGCAGCAGAGTGAGGTGGGCCAGAGTGGGCCAGGGCCACACCACGTAGGGCCTCACCAGCCTCATGAAGGACTTGGGAAATCACTGAAGGATTTTATAAGATCCCTCTGGCTCCAGTGTGAAGATCGTAGGGGTGTGAGAATGTAAAGGAAAGAAGACTCTCGGGAGCTCAAATACCCAGCCTAGATTCCCCCATGGAAGAAACGTTGAAGGTAGGCCTTCTGAGAGTGCAAGAGGCAGGGTCAACCCCACATACCCAGGGGGCAGACAGTCCCGTCTGTGACACACACTCACCTTCCAAGTGACTCACTCACTGACTAGAGGGTGGTGATGTCTCAGAAGGCAAGCCTGAATACTTTTCCTTAGCAGAATCATTGCTCAATTAATTACCTTCACCATCAGTACTGGAAATGATTGTGATGACTTTTGTGTGATGAAGCCCAGAGGTGCCTGGTCTTCCTGGGTGCCCTTTCTGGCCCTCCATTACTGCCCAGCCATCAGGGTTTAGGAGGCCCGGTTCTCACCTGCATGAACACGCTGCTGCCAGGAAGGCAAGTTGGGGCGGGAGTGCAGTGTGAGCAGGATCATGAAGACCACTTGGGTACTCAGGAAGGTGAAGGCCATGCGTCTGGAAAGAAAGTCAGAAGACTAAAAGCTCAACGCATGGGCAAAGTCAGTAAGGGGCCAGGATGGAGACTGGAAGAGGAGAGAGGCTAGGGGAGAGGGGTGCATTTCTAGGAAGTCTAGAAGAACCGGAGAAAGAGGTTTAGCTACAGAAAGAGAAATAGGCGGGGTGCTGGGATTGCCTCGCACTGAATCAGATCTGTATTAACCTTCTGCACAAACAAAAGAAGATGCTGGTCAATTATTTCAGCACTCCAAGAAATATTTAGTGAGGTGCCAGGTATTCTGCCCTAGGAATACAGATATGAACAAGAGTCATAGTCCCTGACTTTACAAAAATTTGAGTCTATTATGGAAAACAACACAGTCAAAAGAGCCAGTACGGGAGTAAAATAGTAAGGGATCACAAAACAGGAAAACCTAACACCACTTGCTGATCAGGAAGACTTCTGGGAAGCTAAGTCTAAGTGGAGACCTGAAAGAGGAATGCGAATCAGCCATCTGATGAGGGTGGGGAGAGGTTCAGGTGAATGAAAGTCATGGTGCACATAACAGCAAGGAGCTCCAGGTAGCCAGAGCGATACCATGAAGGGCGTGGCAAGCCACATTAGAGTTTATGCCCCATCCTGAGGGCAATCCACAGCTAGAGCACAAACTCCACACACCTGGTGTCTCCACATCCACAGCAACCACACAATGCTTGACACATAATAGGAGCTCAATAAACGATAGCTAGTGGCTGAAGGGATGGAGGGCAAGGATGAACTGTTGAGAAATTTTCTTAATTTTTAATGGTTCCTAAAATTGAAATGTCTATTAATTGTACAAAGCCTTTTGTTTCACATTAGAGATGAAAGGCCAAGCTTGCAATTGCTGGTTATGCTATCAAACTCACTAAGAGTAGTCAAAATATAAGCAAAACCAGCCTTCCTGTTTTGGGAAGAGTACTGGGAAAGGGCGAAGCAAGCAGAGTGTGGAAGGGAAATGCAGATAACTTCATCTTTGTCCAGAGCTGGAATTCTCTTCCCTTTGCTGAGAAAGTTCAAATAAAAGCTGTGCAGGACATTTGATGAGGTTTTCAGTTTAGTGTTAAATTCCTCTTATAAGGGAGCTCTTCCATCCCAGATAATTTTCCAGGTAAGGTAATTGCCTCTCAGATTTGAAGAGGACGTTAGACTGTGATTATAGTTTGTGTGGCTGAATGGAAAGGATAATCACCCTATGATACAATGCTCCATGGGTCTCTTGTGTTTCTGTATGTCTTGTGAGCAAGGCACTCAATGCTTTGTTCCAGACAATCTTTTCAAGGATGACTGTATAGCAAACAGCCTTAAAAAGGAGATAGTGTCTCCCTCTGCAGCAAAGGGAGAGCATGTTTACTGCCCATTATAAAAGATCTGTGTTTCCTGAACTCAGGATCTTGTCCTGGAACACAACCCACTGCGTGTGCACTACAGAAGATGGTAATGCAAGTTCACTGTATGTGAATGTAGGCGTTCAGGTGCCGCCCCCTTGGGACCTGGCGGCAAGAAGAACTGATACAAATATGCTGGAGCTTAAACTGCTTGCTGGGCTGTAATAAAATCCTTTGTGTCTGAGGAGTCTCCCGTCTTCTGCCAGCACTCATGAAACTGGCAGGTGATCGTGTTAGCTTATAAGTAGGGTAAAATCCTAGACCCTTGGCTGTTCTTGCCACACCCTCTCACAAATAGTCTACTCTCACATTTTAACATGCTTGATCAATTTACCTAAACAATGTGAATTCTTACACTGCTGGCTATGATAGCAACTGTTTCTAAAAGACCATAAAATCTGAAAGTCTCCTTTATACACTTGCCCGACAGATATCTTCTTAAGGGGTAGTAGGCCTAAGATACAATACTTATAAGGGGATAGCACAAATCTAGAAAAAACAAAAACAAAAAATAAAGCAACTGAACACAGCAGAGATAATCTCAGAGAGAAGCCATTTTTATAAAACATAATCATTTTTAATTCACCATATTCTGTGATTAACAGTGGATCCTGTCTGAAGTAAACAAAGACAATTAATACAGTGCAAGATATTTTGTTTTGTTTTTAAATGGATCACTAAGTCACGATTTGTATCTCTGCATGGAACTGCTTTTCAAAGGGACAGAAATGGTCTTTGATCTTTCGGAACCACTTGTCTTCAAATTCTTTGGAGGATGCAGTCACCAGGGCAGTTGGGGCTGTGGAGCCAACACACTTCACCTCTGGGTGAACTTCATCTTTTATTTTTTCTGGGATGATATCTTCTCCCATAACCTGTAGCAGGAGAAAAAAAACTGTCTCAATAAGAGAGGCAGCTGACGTGGCAAGAAAGATTACATTACTCATCAATTGTAAAGGCTTTCATACAAAAGCAGAAAATACTTCAGCAGCCAGGGGACATTTCCAACACGTTGAAAAGGTGTTTGTTCAGAAGTAGTTATCCAAGGACCATATATGTAAACTACCCCATATTTCCACTCTCACCCTCCCCTGAGTGAAAAAACCACTTAGGTACTAACATGGCAGCAGTACCATTTGGCCTACCGGGAGTACTGAGCCAACCGTTTTATATCAAAGAGCATATTCTGCGGGTGACAATGGAACTGTGAGTGATTCTCCCTCCTTAAAATCGCTAAAAAGGACAGGGCAGAGCTTGGGCAGAATATAACTGCTCGTGGGGCGGAGAAAGAGAGCACAGATCCTGTTTCCTAAAAGTTCTCTAAAGAAGTCAAAGGCAGCAAACAATCATGTGGCAAGTAGCTGGGCCCACCCTTTCCTGACCCAGAAAGAAATTCTAATCCCTCTATAACCAAAGCAGTCTTGGGACTTAGAAGCACATTTACCCAATGAAGGCACAATACTGCTCCCTACTGGTGAGAATCAGGCCCAGATAAACACAGGGTCATGGCCCCAGATTCTGGATTAGTTTCTCTTTAATAAGACATCACAAAGTTAGGCTATAGAAAGCTTGTACTTGAACCCACTAAGACAGCAGCCCCACCTTTGATAATGACAGGAACTAAAATTAAGTTCCAAAACATTTCAAACCATTTGGCGTGAAAGGTTATACAGCCATCTAGCAGGGACGTTGTGGAGGGAATTAGAAGTCACATGGATTTGCACTAGATGATCTCTAAGGATCCTGCAAATCCGGAGGTCCAATGTGTTCATGAAAATTCAAATTATAATGAATTAGAAGCAAACTCAGGGCCAGCCCGTGGCTCACTCGGGAGAGTGCGGTGCTGATAACACCAAGGCCAAGAGTTCGGATCCCATATAGGGATGGCTGGTTTGCTCACTGGCTGAGCGTGGAGCTGACAATACCAAGTCAAGGGTTAAGATCCCCTACCGGTCATCTTTAGGGAAAAAAAAAAAGAAGAAGCAAACTTAAAGAGTGGTTTCCACTGGGTTTAAATCTTCCAAGATTACATATTGTTTGAGGAAATTGCCAATAAGATGTAGGGCTTCAATAGGCAACAGTCAGTATTTATTAAAGCATGGTACTCTATCAGTTCTAAGACACTTTTTTTGTTTAGGTATTTTAACATCTCCAAAATCAAGATGTACCTTATAACCACTGGCATGTCACAGTGTAAATGGCATCTTATTTTTCTTTTAGTGGTACATCAAATAATGATGAGTTTTAGAAATGCAGTATTTTTAAAATCTAGGAGAAAGCATCAAAAGAGCCTTTCTTTAAAAATAAAAAGAGAACTGAATAATGTAATATCCAAACAATGCAATATTCCAAAAAGGATAGGCAGGCACAATATTCACAGGTGTGAAAAAATCTGCCAAAACATCTGGCCATATGAAAATTTTAAAATCATAAACCTCAGAAAATATTGCAACATATAAAGGAATAGTAAGTCCAATATATAGAGAACTCTTAAAAATTACTAAAAAAAAAGAAAGAAAGAAATAATAAAGAAAAAGCATGACTAGGCATTTCACAAAATACAAATGGCCAATAAACATATGAAAAAATTATCCATCTTAACAGTAACCAAAGAAATAAAGATTAATATTAAAAAATATTTTTATCTACCAGACTGCAAATTTTAAAAAGTATAATATTAAGTTGAATTATATAAAATTGCTGTTTTTATAGATCAAAACAACTAAATATCAACAATTTCACATGGTTCAATCTAATATCTGGGATTGGGGAAAGAAAACCAGTGCTCTTATACACTGCTGGAAGATATATAAATTGAACCAACCTTCATGAATGGCAATTTGGAAATATGCTTTACGTCTTTAAAACGTTCATAAACTTTAACACAGTGATTCTTTTTCTAGTAATCTATTCTAAAAGGTACTAATGCAATGATTTTTTGCAAGAACTTATTAAAATAGGTTCAACATAGGGGAGTAAGTAAATAAATTATAGTTCATCCAAAAATTGAACTATTATCTAGCCATTAAAAATCATGTACTGGGGGCCGGCCTGGTGGCGCACTGGAGAGTGCGCCGCTTGGGAGCGCGGTAGCGCTCCCGCCGAGGGTTCGGATCCCATGTGGAGACCGGTTCCCGCTCACTGGCTGAGCGCGGTGTGGGCGCAACACCGAGGGTTGCGATCCCGTTACCGGTCAGTAAAAAAAGACAAAAAGGAAAAAAAAAAAATCATGTACTGGGCCGAGCCCGTGGTGCACTCGGGAGGGTGCAGCGCTGGGAGCCCAGCAGCGCTCCCGCCGCGGGTTCGGATCCTATATAGGGATGACCGGTGTGCTCACAGCGCTCATTGGCTGAGCGCAGTGTGGCCGGTCTCAAAAAGGACAAAAAAAAATCATGTACTCAAATAATATTTAAGGATATAAGGTCATGCCCATGTCACAATGTTAAGTAAAAATCACAGAATATAAAATAAAATGTAGTTTGGCAATTCCTTAAGAAGTAAAACAAAGTTACTATATGACCCAGCAATTCCACTCCTAGGTATACACCCAAAAGAATTAAAAACTGGGACTCAAACATACTTGTATGGTAATATTCATAGCAGCATTATTCACAGTAACCAAAAGGTGGAAACAACCAAGTGCCACCAACAAATGAATAAACAAAATGTGCTATATACATATACATGAATATAATTTAGCCATAAAAAAGAATGTTTTGATACGTGCCACAGTATGAATGAACCTTGAAAACATTATGCTAAGTGAAATAAGCCAGACACAAAAAGAAAAATATAGTATGATTCCACTTATTTGAAATATCTAGACTAGGCAAATTCATAGGGACAGAAAATAGATTAGAGGTTACTAGGGGTGGAGGGAAGAGAGAATGGGAAGTTATTGCTCAAAAGCAGTAACTACTGGGATGACGAAAAATTTTAGAAGTAGATGATCGTAATGGGGGCACAGTATGTGAATGTACTTACTGCTACTGAATTATATACTTACCAAGGATTAGAATAGCAAAATTTATGTTATATATATTTTGGAATTTTAAAAAAAGAGTGGTTAGTGGAACATTATAAAATAAAAGAGATGAGGGAGACAAAAGGACCTGATACAGTCCTAGTCATGCTTTTTATTATTCTATTTATTTCTATTTTTGTTAGTGATTTTTTTTTTTACAGTGGACTTTATTTGGATTCTAAGTCAAATAAAACAACTATAAACAGAAGAAAAAGTATGCAATCAAAGAATATTTAAGGATACAGTGTCATGTTCATATCACAAATCAAGTAAAATTAAGAATATAAAATGAAACGTACATTATAATCCCAAGGGCCTAGACATTCATTTTTTCTTAAAACCTCCACAAGTAGATCACATGCATTTTCTAGGTAGAGAACTACTACTCTATTCAGTCAACAGATTTACTGAGCACGGTAAAGGATACAAGGATGTTTAGGACATGGTCTCTCTTATAAGCAACCTAAACTCTAGTTGAAAAAATAAGACATATTTTTCTTCTTAGGGCCCAAAGTGCTATCTATTCAAGCAATCACTCAGAGGAGGAAGAAATTACCACAGACCAGGAAATTCAGTGAGAGCTTCCCTGAGGATATGGGGCTTCAGCTGGGTCTTCAAGGATGGGAATAGTAAGTAGGTGGAGATAGGAAAACCCACGACTAATTTGTTAGACATAGGCAGATTAGTCTAGTGGGAGCAGGAGATTTGTGTAAGGAATTTCTAGGTAAGAAGTTTGAAGTTACACTCTGGAAAGCCTTGGATATCATATTAAGGAGACTCGACCAGACCTGACCTCTGAGGTAATGGTGACACATTTTAGTTTTTCAGCAAGCAGGTAACATGGTCAAAGCAATGTTTTAGGATTAACCCAGCAGCAATTCGAGATATATTTGCAGGGAGGAAGCAAGATGAGACAAGCCATTTGCTTGTCATTCCATGAGTCAAACCTGGGGTGATAGAGACTAGGTGTTAGCAGTGGAAGAGAAATGAAAGGTGGACCCTGAAAGAAGTGTGGGCTTGGTGCCTGGCTAGGGGAAGACTAGACAAAGAGAGGCCCAATGCTAGTGAGGTTCCAGGTCTGGATGGAAGAAAAGTGACATTATGAGGAAGAAAATGAAGTCTGGAATGAAAAGATGGTGGAGAGGCATTCTCTCCGTCTCTCTCCTTCCTCTCAACAAATACTTCCTGACGGCCACGTCAGGCCCTACACCATACTAGGCACCGAGGAGAACTGAAAGACTGACTGGAAGTGTTTTGATGAGTGGTTCCATTTTAGATATTTTGTACTTGAAGTGACAGTAGAATAATCAATAATCACCTCAGACTAACCTTAATCTGAGATATGAGACAAGTGTTCCAAAGACAACACCAAAGTTAACAGACTGGAGTGTTGTCAACCCAGAGGTGACGACTGAAACTATGGGGGCGTGGTTGTGACCTCTCTGGGAAAAAGGTAGAGAGAACGAAGAACAGAAGTGAAACCCTAGAGAATGTCATTACTCAAGACACAGAAAAACTAGTGAAGTCTCAAGAGGCAGAGAAATGTTAAGAAATATATAAGAGGGCCGAGCCCGTGGCGCACTCGGGAGAGTGCGGCGCTGGGAGCGCAGGAGCACTCCCGCCGTGGGTTCGGATCCTATATGGGGATGGCCGGTGCGCTCACTGGCTGAGAGCGGTGTGGCCGGTCTCAAAAAAAGGACAAAAAGAGTGCGGCGCTGGGAGCGCAGGAGCACTCCCGCCGTGGGTTTGGATCCTATATGGGGATGGCCGGTGCGCTCACTGGCTGAGAGCGGTGTGGCCGGTCTCAAAAAAAGGACAAAAAGAAAAAGAAATATAGAAGAAAAACTGACTAGGGTAGCCTCTCAGAACTAAAGGGATGAGGAAACAAAAAGTGAGAGATCAATAGTTACAAATGCTATAGAAAGGTAAAGGAAAACAGAGAAGAAAAGCTAAGGTAAATTTACAAGACGCAAGGCATCTTGTGTGTGTCTGTGGGCTCACAGGAAAGAGCCCATGGAAGATGAAAAGGTTGAAAAGGCTGAAAGAGAATAGATAGGAGAGCATAATCCCAGAATAGGGAAAAGATGTCAAAACAAGAGAGCTCAGCTTCGGGAGGAAGAAAGAAGCCTGGCAATAGCATATATACAATAAATATTTTGAAAGAATGACATTAGGATGCATACAGATAGAGTTATTCTCATGTGAAAAGTACCTGAGCTGTCAAGTTTCTTTTTTTTTCCCTTTTTGTCTTTTTTCGTGTCCGGCAACGGATCACAACCCTCAGCGTCGCGCCCGTACCGGACCGGGACCGGCAACGGGATCGCAACCCTTGGTGTTGCTCCCGCACCTCGCTCAGCCAGTGAGCGGGACCCGGTCTGTACGTGGGATCCGAACCCTCGGCGGGAGCGCCACCACACTCCCAAGCGGCGCACTGTAGCAGTGCGCCACCGGGCCGGCCCCTCAAGTTTCAATTATGTACTAAAAAGAAGTCGCATGAAAAACTTAAATACATAAATAATCTTCAAATGCCATCTTAAGAAATTTCAAAAGTATATTTTACAAAAATCAAGATTTTTTAAAAAAGCAAATAAAGTTTTAAAAAAAATTGACATTTGAATTTCTCTGCAATAATCCAAGTATTAATAGAGTAGAGCAGAAAGAAAACAGACTTGCAGCCAGAAACACAGGTTACATACAGAGCAGCTCTGCCACTGAAAATCTGACCTTAGGGGACTCAACCTCTCCGAGCCTCAATTCCAGCTCTGCCTACCCTCATGGGCTATTACGAGAATGAACAGCAGAAATAACATATAAAATTGCTGCACAACGTTGAGCACTCATTCATTCATTCAGTACCAAAACATGATTATTGGGCATTTCTGATGTTCCAGCAGGCAGGTGGAAGCAAGAACCAACAGGGACATGACATGCAGCCCCCGTGGTCCTGCACGCTGCAGGGGAAGGATGATGAAGAGGCCGCTTGGGTGACTGTTGAGTGATCAAAAGGCACGTAAAAGAGGGAGACAGAAGCCTTCAGTAGATGAGAAGTGGCCCTGTGTTTAAAAAAAATGGTATCAGAGCCAGGAAAAATATCTATGTCACCTTGTTTCACATAAACCCAGGGGATACACTCACCTCAGCTATCAGCAGCAAAGTGTCTTCTTTGAAGCTGAACCCTTTCATTTTATCCTCAATTTCCTGCTGAGTCCTTAAGTTCCTCTCCAAAGCAAACGATGTTTGCTGAGATTGGGTGAGCTGAAGCAAAAGCCTAAAAAACCAAAAAGCTGCAATGTGTAAGCTCCACATAAAGGAAAGCGGCAAGGCAATGTCCACACAGAGCCCAGGCGTTTGGGTTAAGGTGAGTGCTACTAGGCTAAAAAGAAGGTAACCCCCATCACGAACTACCATCTGAATCCCTAAAGCTTCTTACTCTGAATAAATTACCCAACTTTACATTGGAGTTTCATCTTTTCTAAAATTAATAGACCAAAACTTCTCAAAGAAATCTTTAGGAAACACCACCTCAAAAGAGCTTCCTGCAGCAGTCAAGTGATTGAAAGCATAAATAATTTGGAGTGAAAAGAACAAGCCTCCAATCAAAGACTCCTCCCATACAAGCATTCTGGATTTGGGCCTTTGCAGTGTTCTACAACCCTTCCATCTCCCTGGCCCCACAGCAACTTGACCTCAAGGACTAATTAGATTTGCTAGCACGCCTGAATTACCCCAAAGCAGGCCCAAATCTTTGATGACCCTCTGATAACCACTTTGCAATTGCTTTACCACTAACTTCCCCATCGTGATCCTAACCTGGTGTCCTCTCTCATTCTTCCGCCCTCCTGTCCTCACGTGGCTGCTTCTCTTCATTGTTTTTTAAAATACTGAATGTGCAGATGTTTCCAATTTCCCTCAGGTCTCACTGGTCCTTATTGGTACACCCAGAAGCTCTCAGCTCTCCTGTTTGCTTATTTCATGTACTGAGGAATGTACCAGACATAGCTCTAGGCATTCAGAGATATTGGTGAGCAAAACAGTCAGGTGCCTGCCTCATAGACTGGAAGGAGAGAGACGGCAAATAAGTAATTTCAGGTAGTGATAAGTACTATGAAAAAAATCCAAGACAGGATGGATACAGTGTCTTCGGAGAGGGCAGTGCAAGAAGGCTTTCCTGAGACACCATTCAAGCTAAGACATAACTGATGGGGAGCCACAGGGAGAATATCTGGGGGGAAAGGCTTGGCCAGGGGGAAGGAGGCCCTGACGCAAGAGCTATCCTGTGTCTGAAAATCACAAAGGTCATTGTGGCCAGAACACAGCCAGGGAGAAAAAAATGTAGTAATATGAGTTGAAAAGAAAGAAGGGTGAACTCAAATAAGATCTTGCAGGCCATGGAAAGATATGTGGAATTGATATAGTGCAGTGGGAAGCCACTGGAGAATGCTATAAAGGACCATGACCTGATTCCCAAGTAAAAGGATCATCTGCCTGCTTCAGCCTAACCTGTTGACGTCACCCACTGGCCTCTGGAAGCATTTACATTTGTGACCTCTTATGTATTTGTTTTCCTCCCTCTCACTCTGTAAATTACTTGAAAACACAGCTTATACTTTTTCCACTTCATGTTCATTCATTCCTAAACCTTGAACCTTCTGCAATCTGCCTGTCACTCCATCCCTCCAATGAAATGGCCTTCTCAAAGTCACAAATGACCTACTAATTTTCAAACCCTCTTCTCAGAATTGACCCGACCTGATTTCTCATTACCATTTGATTGCTGATCTCTTTCCTGAAACTTTTAAATCTCAACTCCCTTCTTCTGAGCTCTCCCCTATTTCCTAAAGAGCTCTAGGCTGGATGTCCTACAGGCACCTAAATTTCAGTACATCAAGCCTAAAATCATTACCTTCCACCCCAAATCTGCTCTGCTTATCCTCCCATGTGTCCTATCTCACTGAAAGGAACCACCATCCACCTGTGCTCCAAGAGACTCTTCAGTCTTCAAAGACTCTTCCGTTCTCCACACACCAAGTCCTGCCTATTCCATCCTGCAGTGACATCGACTTCTTTTTGTTACCACTGCACTATCATAAGTCAGGCCCTCACCACCTCCCACCAATTACTTCACAGCCTCTTCACTGATGTCTCTAGCCCCAAACTTCTTCTTCTAATCCACCATCCCAGCACCAGATCCCTCTCTGTAAATCACAGCTCTTATCACACCACTTCAGTATTTAAAACCTTCAAATATTCTTCAGGCTTTCAGCACCAGGACCAAATCCTTTAAGATGACATCTAATGTCTTATGCTAATAATAAAAACAAAAACAGTAAAAGTACTAATAGCTAACATTTACCAAGTGCCTACTGTATACTGCATAGTACAAGAAGAACTTTAGATACTTTACTTCTACCACCCCACGTAGGAGGCATTCCCTACATTTCTCCACCTGTCAAGATGAGGACACTGCAGACCAGACAGTTTAAGTAATATGTGTAAGGTCAGACAGCTGACAAGTGGAAGAGTCCAGACTCATTCACGCAACATCAATAATGTACTAAGTTCTTCAAAATCAGAGCCTACTCCCAAGTCCTACCTCTTACTTACTCGGTCCACAGCCTACCTTGAGTTGCCACCACCAATGTGTCTCTTGCCACTGGCTCCTCTACCCCTTTAGGCTGTGCTTTCTTTCTCTTTACCTAGCATGCCTTTTCTCACTTGGGGAATATTACACAAAGTGAGCAAGATAACCTAAAAGAACACAGGGTCTGGAATCAGAGACCTGGGTCCAAATCCTGGCCCTGTACTTCATATCTGTGCTACTTTGGGAATGATTTGAATAGTTTTCTAGTCCTAACATGGAACTTCAGTGTTCCTCAAAGAGTCGTGAGGATTAAAATTAAATAATGTACATTAAGCATCTAGTACTTACTGGCCAACTCATAAGTGTTCCTAGTCAGGAACATTCAGCAGAAGCATCATTCCCCCTGTAAAGCCTTCCTTCTTTCTGCCACACTGACAGCTCCCTTACATGGGTTCCTATAGAATCTGTTCACACCACTGATACACTGTTTAGCACCCGTGATGCCAGTCCCTGGCTAGACGTATATTTTTCCCAACACAGTGAGCAGCATAAGGAAAGGGACTTTTTTTTTTTTTTTTTAACCTTCTTTATGATCCTAGCCCAAGCACAAGTTTGGCACACAGCTGTCATCAATGTGCTTCTGAATTAAAGTGAGTCAATGTTAAATAAGCATCTACTAAATAAATTTTTTAAACTGCCAAATGGATACCATACCATTTCTTGGTAAGCGTCACTGTTAATATTTCATGAATTCACTAGAGTTTAAAAAAAAAATCTCTATGCACTTTGGTACCATTTGAGACATAAAAGAGCCTGTTTCTTTTCCCATAAATTACAGAACTGGTGAAGTGCATTCCCCCCACTCTTTTCCCAAACTCATACTTCAAGGATCCAAACTACTTAGAATTCCTGTGGGCAAACCAGGAGAATTATCTGCAGAATGAAGTATCATTTTATCAGCAAATCAAACACAAGAGCAGATTTTCTTCATTAGCAGATTTCTGTGGAGTACATGAGTGAAAAATTACTTCTTTAAAATACCCCCTCTCCCTTTTTCAATGTTTTATATATCTAATTTTCTTTTCCTAATTTTTAAATGTTTTCCAATTTTAACCTATCTTGAGCAATGACACAGTGTATTCTTGGGCAAATACAGTTTTGTTTCTAAATCTTACATACTGAAATGACACAGGTTCAAAGGATTCTGTCTAGACCATAGTAAAAATTCAACAATACATACCAAGTATCTAGCCTAGAACTTTTTGAAGCTTGAAAATAGAAAAATAAAACCTTTACTCTGAGTTATTTCCATGTGTTGTTTAATCCTCTCTTAGCTTACCTGGTTCGTATAAAAGAGGCACATGCTTTCATTTGAGTCTCTATCAACACCGCTTCTCTCTTTTCTGCCATACAGTTTTGAATATTTTTAGGAGCTTTCTCATTTTTCTGGCTATTACTGCTACTTGCTTCCATAGAAAGTGCAGAGCTCCCAGGCAAGGTTTCAGGGAAACACAAAAGACAGTCTATTCCTGAGTGTGGAAAGGAGGACTTGATAGTTTTGTCACTTGAGGTGAAACTGTCCTGTTTGTGAGATGACACAACTGATGCTGAAAGACCTGGCCCCACGTTCAGGTAAGCCTCTGCCAATCTGCCCCAGTTCCAAGGATTCAAAGGGTGCAAAGAAATCAGTTTCTGTAGGCAGAAAATAGTCTTCTCCAAGTTTTGCAAACTTGAACAAATGGCAAACTGGAGGTAGAGCACAGTGGTTAAATGGTCTGTGTTGGTTGCTTTATTTTCCTGAGGAGAAAAAAAAAAATTAGAATCTTTAAACTGCAAAATGTTTTTACATATAAAAATGAAGATGCATAAAAACCAAAGATGTATATGTCGTAAGTTAGAAGTATTTTTCAGTAGCTATACAAGTACAGTGAACTAAATATATTTCAATAGACCTCATGTTTGAAATCGTAAGCCTAGAGAAATATATACTACCTAGCAAAATACTCACCAGCCATTCCCAAATGTCCTAATGGCATAATAACGTAAAAATTCATGTGATAGTGGCATGACAAAGTTCAGCACCAAAAATATAAATGTCAGTTTATTTTCAATTTTTATTATAATCTTTATTGTCTTCAGCTAAATATCTGAAAAACCCAGGCCAATTGTCTTAGATCCTGGCTTGTGATTCCATTTTAATATTTGAGGCTTTCTAAAAATCCAAATGGTAATTTCCTTGAGGATTTGAACAAACTCCATTTCCAAATTTTATTTGGCTTAGACATCTTAAACAGGATGGCCCTGAAGCTCTCAGTGCTTCATGATGCATCATAATTAAATCCAAATGCCGTCCCTGCTAACTATTACCAAAGCCAATCCTTTCTGGCCAGAGGGGGTTGCTTGGTTTCCTTCTGATCAGAAAATCCTTTTCAAATCTCCTTATCCAGAGCCACCACCTCTTGCCTCCAACCTGCCATATGACAAATGCCCTCTGGGTTAGGAAAAACAGGCTTGCTTGTTCTAAATTGTGGAGAGAGCAGATGGCAGACTAAGATTACCTTCAAGTTGATGTGAAGTTTAAGGAAAGCCTACACTGCTAGCGTCCAGATCAAGCTCCCACACAAACTACACTGAGAATGAAATAGGAACAAAACTACCCAGTATACAGCCCAAAGAAACTGGTAGACCAGTAAGCGAAAGCCTGTGGATGACTCTAAATAGTCCTATATTGAGTAAAAAGATATGAAATAAAGCCCCATGCAACTTATTTGGTGATATTGTACCTTCCCAAAGACAGGAAGTGTTTTGTTTTATTATTACCATTGTTTTTAGTGTCTATCCTTCCTAAAAGACCATTAAGCTCCAGGAGAGCTTTTGTTCAATGCCGAATTCCCAGCACAGAACCTCAGCCATAACAAATGTTAAATATTGTTGAGCAATAAATTTTCTCTATATTATAAAGTCTTTTATTTATAATAAGGAAAGCAAGACATACAGACTATATCTGTAACAAATACTACCTTTCTTCTGCAATCAGTCTATAGAGCTCTATACTGTTCAAAAACATTTTCATATCGAGAGAGCGAGTATGTGTTAGGGTGGAGGTTCTTACACACAAACTATGATTTTGTTGCTGGGGTTTTGACAGCATGATTAGTAAACTACTCTCTAGAAATTAAATTTCATATAAGTAAGTTTGAGTAATTTTTCTAGAATACTGCAACTCCTGTAATAAGATGATGGTACTGATGAAGA
Source organism: Galeopterus variegatus (assembly GCF_000696425.1). Taxonomy (NCBI): domain Eukaryota; kingdom Metazoa; phylum Chordata; class Mammalia; order Dermoptera; family Cynocephalidae; genus Galeopterus; species Galeopterus variegatus. Next base: position 52,818 of record NW_007728030.1, on the reverse strand, counting down.
GAGCTAACATTTATTGAGTGCTTACCATACGCCAGGTACTGTTCTAAGTGTTTTGCTCATTTAATCCTTATGATAATCTTTTAAAATAGATTCTATTATTATCCCTTTTTTATAGATGAGGCAACTGAGTCGCAGAGAGGTTAGAGAACTTGGCTGAGGTCATGTAGCTAATAAGCAGCAGGGCTACAGTCAAGTTATACTAGAAATCACAGAATAAAAGGTACTTGAGAAGAGCTGATGCATGTCAGCTGGCTAACCCACCAGACATTAGATGAGCACCATATGTGCAGGGTGTAAATATTGTTTGTCTCCCTAGCATCGAACCCAGAACTGGGCAAATGACAGGACTGAAATAAACGTTGAGTGGATACACGGAAAAGAGTCATTTACTATCACAAAGCCATTTTCTTACCATGGTTTATCAAATAAGCCTACCAGCCACATAAGAAAATATTCTACTTATTTGTTTAAGAAATAAGTTATATTATAAATTTTATCCAACAATCATTAAGAAGAGAGGTGAATAAACTTCAGTAGAAGTTGTGAGCATAAAAAGTTCATATCCTGATGAGCACTCCAGGACTCACTGTCTACTGTGCTCAACACTACATACTGACCTGTCCCCTTAATGACAGGGGGCAATAACCACTGAGACAAAAAAACAGATAGAGGCCAGAGCTAATAACAGAAGAAGAGGGTCATCAAGTAGGGAAGAAATGTAATACAAGGTACCAGGAAATGAGAAAACCATGCAGACCAGCAGGGTCCACTGAGATGTGCAAGAGACCCAAAGACAGAGGTGAGACCCACTAGCCTCCTGCCTGTTTCTCCACTCCAACAGGTGCCTGGAAGCTTGACAAACAGTTTTGAAACTCCTGACATGGCATCTGCTGAATGGCAACAGATCCTTCTCTGAACCACAGAAACAGAGATATACTGAGCTAGAAGGAACCATAGAGAAAATTCGCCCCAGCCATTAATCTAGCTGCCACTGCCTTCAACGACAGAGGCAAAGAGGGCGAAGCTCAACTGTGATGTGTAAGAGATGCTACGAAGAAAAGAACCGATGGGAGAGCAGAACAGTGACGCTGTCAAGAAAAAAGCACCGAATGGGCCCAAACTGCAGTTAATTTGCAGACCGGGAAGACTGGGAATCAACACAACTAAATCCCATCCAGTTCACAGTTCATGCCAACACTTCCTTAACAATGTTATCTCTCTTCCATCTTAAGAATTAACCGGTAATTAGTAGAGAAGGAAAAAAGAAAGAACAAAACACAGCTGTTTTCCAAGTTCTTAAAACAATTAGCAACACAGTTTCCTCGCACTGCAAGAGGCTGAGATCCTATGTGGTCACCCCTGGGCAAGCAGAGGCTAGAGATTTCTCTCAGTTAATGAGATGGAGGGTGACAGCTCAATTGCACGCATGCTTTAGGCAGGCCTCTGGTTGGCTCAAGATCAGTGCCACAATGCCTCACTAATTCCCTCTGAGGAAGAAACTGGGCAGCATAAACTAGGATTGATTAATTTACATTAATTCCCATATAAAATTTATATAAAAACCAATACAAGCAAACCATAAATGCCTTAACCTAAAAATGAAAACAAACAGAATCTAGAACTGCAAAAACTGCCTTTCTTTTTCCCTTAAAAAAAATTCTGCAAATTCCATTTAAAAATAAAAAGGACTAGTAAGCTTGGCTTGGTATGAGTATTTCATCATTTTCTTGGTAACTTTTTTTCTGTTTACAAAAGTAACATATGTTCGTTGTAGAAATTTTAGAAAATAAGGTCTAAAAAAATCTTAAAAAGGTAAGAGATCACTCATAATCCTTCCACTCTGAGTATTTACTCCTAACAAGAGTAAAATCTCTGCAAATTAGATTTTCAAACAATAAAGAGCATAACACAGGAAAAATATTATAAGAAAATGATTATGACTAGAACTCCAAATTGTTCATCATAATAAAATTTTTACACTACTAACAATTTTCTTCTGCTTATCCAAAACCACAGGTTTTCCTACTAGTTTGTTTTTCGTTTTGTTATTAGAAAATAAAAATTCAACCATCCTTGGTATAGGAAAGCATGTGAAAATAGGCAATGAGACCACTCACCAAGTTTGTAGCAATCTCCAGCGCTTCCATGTGCCTTCCCAGGTGTGCCAGACACCGAGCCTGGCCTTCCTGGACATCCCTTTTCATGGCAAAATTGGTAGATGACAATTTTTCAGAGATACTGGAATACTCTTCCAATGCTTTCTGGCAATTATTTGTTAAAAAAGGAAATTATGAGAAGTGAAGAAAAGATAGGTGGAAAAGAAAGGATTCAGTACAGGCATGATTTTTTTTCTTAAGCAGAATGTAATGTTTTAATTGACCCTAACACGAGCTAAGGAAGACTTGAGTATTTTAATCAATACCATTTCTAAATGGTAGAGATGAAATGGTGGGAGAATATAACTACTACTAACTGGTATGGTAGAAAGACCATTCTGGAGCCAAATAAACCAGGCTTTCAATACTGGTTTTGCCACTAACTTGCTATGTAACATTTTCATTAGCAACATAACAACAGCATTCTCATGAAGATGAAATAAGATATATATGTAAAGCAACCTGGCATCTAGTTGTTAGTTCCTTGCTTTTCTAACACATTTTGGGGTGCTTTGCTCCTGTGGCACTATATTGTTATCTGTGCAGGAGGCACCAATGTAATGAGGAGGTATAGAAACTGGGGAAACAGACCTAGAAGGACCCCAAAAAGACCCTTTTGTTGGAGTTACAGCAAACAAAACAAATTATATAGAGCCACGTAGAAAAAGACAGAAACTAGAGTCTAAGATTATAAACACACATCATAAAAGATTAAATTCATTTTCACAAACAACACATTCATAACTTAGTACACTGTTATTTACATATGCTGCAATTGATAAAACAAGAGCCCACTTCAAGTACCACAATCTTATACATGCTGAATTCTACCTGATACTCTTGTCGTCTGTAGGCCAGGTCCCCTCTGAATTTCTTGATAGTTAGAGCTTCAACATCATCACTGCTCTCTGCTTCTTCATAAAACCACTAGAAATTGTGAAAATAGCATATCACAGAGAGTGAAGCTATGCTTTTCCATTTCATACTCAGAAGCAATTTCCCATAATATAATTGGTTAAACCTCAAAAAAGACATACTTCAGGATGACACTCAAGGGAAAACATTTGACAAAGAATGACAATTTTGATGATGGCCCAGTTTTTATTAAATTATCACAAGTAATAAACATACCAACAATATGATACCTGTCTAAAAAAGAAACACACAAATACATGGTTTTCTCTAAAACATTTTCAATATGGGGTTGCGGTGTCTTGGAACCTACATTTATCTAGTGCAATTCACACTGGTTCTTTGAAATGAGATATTTTCTTGAAGAGAAATTTTAGAGTGGATGGAATAGGGATTGACAACTCTTTATGAAAAGGACACACGAAAGAATTATTATAGCTATGATGCTATTATGAAAATGCCATAAAGCCAAAAAAGTAGAATCTAAGCAAAGAAGGAGACAGAAATTAAGAGTAAAAGGAGGCTTCAATGAAAAGACCTGTAGGAGAAAAGTCTGAGGAAATGCCCACCTGGGATACTTTATCCAGAAAGATAAGGGAAACTGAAAGGAAAGGGAGACTGAGATTTGACAATAGAATAAAGAATGTAAGATATGAGGAAAAGCACTCTGTGCGCCAATCTTTCCAGCTCCAAAGAAGTATCTTGTACTTCCTTTCACTCACAGTAAATCACATTGAGGCAGAATAAAGTCTATCTCCAGTTAAATACTATTACTTCAAATGTAACTACTTTTGTGATGTTTCCACCACTACATCAAAATTGCTTGGTTCTATAAGAGTCACCTGGGTATCAATGCCCCCCTGTTATCTCAGTAAAATTAGCTTCTCTCCTCAGCCTGATCCATCACAGTGGAGAAAGCTAGGAACCACTGTTTTTCTGTTCTCCCTTAAGCACTGTGTAACTCAACAAGTCTATGTACTTAGCGCATAACTTTCCTTTGTACTCTACTGCTCTCTAGTCACATACCGTTTTAGATCAGCCAATCCCAACTTCTTGAACAATAACTGCGTACCTACAAACCTCCGTCGAATTTTCATTATCCTACTTGGAAATAATCAAGCAAAATTAACTTCCGAATGATTACTTTTATTCTCTCATATAACCCACAGGCCCGCAAGAATTCAGACAGGGGATGCCTTGAAATACCCCTCTCTGATAAGAGGAAGGAGGGAAGAGCTGTGAACAAGGGTGTGTCTAAGAGGTGAGAACTATCTGGTCCCACACAAACTCTGAGTAGGCAGGGACAACAGAAATCTTCCAACCCAAACTCCTATTTTACACCTAGGGAAACCAACGTGACTTAAATAAGGCCTCTTTGAGTTTATCTATGAGCAGTATATTTTCATATTCATATAGCAAACAAGTTCTAAACTCAAGTGATTTCTGGATTTCACTTTACACAGCATATCACACCTGACAAAGTACTTTTATATGCATTACCTCATTTTATCTCATTTCACTCTCACAATTAATCCCATGAGCCAGCAAGTACTACTTTTCCCAATTGACAAACCAGAAAATGTCACCGTCAAAGGCAAGAGGTAAAGCCGACACCGGAATTCAAGGGTCCTGTCTCACAACCAGAGCTCTTTTATGCTCCACCATGTGACTTCCCAAGCCCATTCCCTGTTTTTAGCCCACATGATGGAGTACTGAAGACAATTTTGAAGGACTGCATGTGGTAAGAAGGAAGTGTAACTGAAATAAAACAAAAATGCCATTCAGTAATTATAGATGTCTGGCACAGGAACTCAGCAGTGGCTGGAACCCTTCGGCTTTCCGTAAATATTAGTTATGACTGGTGAGATGAGATTTACACTCATGAAGTCGTACAAAGTAATAATACTCTATTAATTCAAGAATATTCACGCGGTTCCCATTAGGAACAAAAACTTAGGCGCTGCAGAGGGCATCACGTTAAGAATCCCTCTCGTGTGATCCTTTAGCGCTCCGACTCTGAGGACTCAGAATATTGACGAGTGCTTTAAACAGAAGCTAAAAGGGGTAAGCGGATCAAACGAAATATTTGGTTGGAAGAGGGAATATTTTCGTCTTCCTGAAAGAAAAAAGAAGAAAAAAAAAGAGAGAGAAAAAGAAAAAAAGAAAAAAAAGGCTTCCTGGAGAAGGTGGCATTTCAGACGAGCCTTGACAAGCGGGTCTCACTGAACGACTGTGACCGTCAGAGCGGGGTCAGTGTGGGCAGGGAGAGTCCACGAAGGACGGCAGGCAACACTCGGTGTAAAAGCGGGCCCCGGCTGCGGGATCCGTGAAGGCAAACGGAGGTACGGGGGCGTTCGGCGCAGGGCGCGACACCAGGCCGGCGAATGCCGGTGGGAGTCAAGGTGCTGACAGCGCGGGGAAAGCCGTGCGTGGACCCGGGCCGGGCGCAGGGATGCCGCTTCCTCGGCGGAGGGGAGGGCTGACGGGCAGGCCTGAGCACGGCAGGCCCAGAGCGGGGAGGCGACGGGCGGCGACGCGGGGCTGGGGCGTGTGAGGCGCGGTCGGGCTGGGGACCCGCGGAAGGCCAGGCCCGGGTCCGAGGCGAGGCCAGGAGGCTCCGCCCTCTTACCTGCCGCTCGCAGCGCTTGGCGCGGTAGGACGCGGTCGGTCCAGCCCGTCGCTCGGGCTTCTCTTCGAACACAGAGTCCTCGAACTCGCCTCCGAACAGCCAGCACCCGATCTCCATAGCGCACCCACCGTGGGGGTAACGGGAGGCGGTGGCGCCCACACGCGGGCCCAACCGGAAGGGGCGGGACCACCGGAGCCCGGAGCCCGGCATTCTGGGACTTGTAGTTTTTGGAGAGGCAGGCGGGACGTGGCCGGCCGCTGACTGGGGGTGGTGGTTGCGCTGAGATTTTTATCTGGCTCGCAAATTGAACGAACCCCAGGACAGAGGGTTTGACTTCGTGTCAAGAGATGGACGGCGCGCATCAAAAAGCTCTGACCCCAGGGACGGCCAGTGGCTCACTTGGGAGAGTGTGGTGCTGATAACACCAAGGCCACGGGTTCGGATCCCATGTAGGGATGTCCGGTTAGCTCACTTGGGAGAGCGGGGTGCTCACAACACCAAGTCAAGGGTTAAGATCCCCTTACCAGTCACCTTAAAAATAAATAAATTAATTAATTTAAAAAATAAAAATAAAAATAAAAGCTCTGACCCCAGGGTAGCTGTTTGAAACTCGTAGGTACCATTTTTTCACCACTGACAATATCTCTGGCAATGTGTTAAGCACTTTCTTATTTTTATTTTATTTTTTTATCGTGATAAAATATATATAACATAACAATTGACATTTTAAGCATCTTTAAACATACAATTGCTTGGAATTAATTGTAGTCACAAAACTGTGTAACCACTACCTCTATTTCCAAAACTTTGTTGCCATCCTAAACATAAACTCTGTACTCATTAAGCAGTAAATTCTCGTTATTCCTCCCCCTCGCCCTATCCCCCCCCCCCCCCCCCGGAATAGAGGTGTGAATGAGAGAGATGAGGTACCCCCCCCCGTTTCTGGTAACCTCTAATCTATTTCTGTCTCTGAAAAAATTTTTCTTAGTTGGCTCATGATAATTGTATATATTTACGGAGTACAATATGATATCTGGGTACATTTACACTGTGTGTAATAATCATATAAGGGTGTTTAGCATATCCATCACCTCAGACATTTGTCACCTCTTTGTTTTGGGAACATTCCACATCCTTTCAACCAGCTACTTGAAATTATACGATAATTTGTTGTTGGCTGTAGTCTCCCTGTATTGCTTTTAGGACACTAGATCTTATTTTTCCTGTCTCTCTACAATTTTGTATCCATTTTTTTACACTTTCTATCTTCTCCTAACAACCACCTTGTGAAAGGCGCAGTGATTCCCATTTTGCAAATGAAGATATTGGGGCTTAGAGAGGTTGAGTAACTTGCTCAGGATCTGTTATTACATGGCTAAGGGCTGGGAAATATAAAACTGGGTCAGTATTCCCCAAGTCTCCAGAGAAGAGACACCACCACGAATAACAATTTTCTCTACCTGGAGAAAAACACTAAATCTCAGAATTCTAAGACTAACATTTACTAGAATTCTGATACTGTCAAGATATTTTTTCATCTAGAAAGTGGAGACTGTTGACAAAATACTGGCCAATATTGCACAGCACAATATCACTGTACCACGTCACACAGCAAGTACAACCATAAAATGGAGTCTTTCCCTGTTTTTTTCCTATTTCTCCTCACTCTCACCAGTTCCTCTCCCACCATTTGTCTTCCAGTGTTCATTCTTCAACCCAATTTTCTACTCCACAAACTCATCCTAGGGGAAAATCCATTCCCCCAGGTTTCAAATCCATTTTTTTTTTCCTGCTGATTACTCCCAAAATCTAGGACCAATCCGTGTATCCAACAGCCTCAAGTGGGAAGCTCCACTCAGACAGTTTCCAGGCATTAGTTAGTGATGAATTCATCCACAGCAGGCACATTAAAAAAATTTTTTTTCCCATCAGAAATGTAATACTTCACATTAGTAAAAATTTGGAATAGAAGGAAAAAAAGTAATCCATAACATCATCACCTAGAAGTAATGAAGTCCAAAGAAGGTTATTTACCCTAATTGTAATATGCCCTGCCCTGGCAGAAGAGGCAATACAGCACGGTGTCCAAGGGCTGCAAATGCCAAATTTATCTGGGTTTATGATCCTGGTTCAGTTATTCACTAGCTGTGCAACCCAATTTGTGAAATGGGCATTGAGTAGAATAATGCATATAAAATGCCTGTCAGATAGATAGCAAGTGGGTATAACATTCATTCAAAATTTCTCCTCCAGTGCAAAATAAGAACAAAGCAAACGCAGACAAGGAGGGTTTCTTCTAGCTTTTTCCTTTTGAATGCTATTTGCTTTTGGAAGTTCCACCCTCTTCTAAGGCCCCCTGGATTAAACACTTAGGAAATGCCAGGTGTTAAGCAAAGTTAGGAAGTAAATGGAAATTCTACAAGTAACTAAAATTGTATGGTTATTAGTAAAATCTGTTTCTATAGATTTTTACCCATAAAAATCTGATTTTCGATTGAGGAGGCTGTTTCCCATCAAAAGATAGACATTGCCTCCTCTAGGCACCTCTCCTTCCTCTTCCCTGTAATTCCCCATGCTTCTACCTATCCACTGTGGCATTTAGCACTCTTGTAAACCCAGTCCCCAGACGGGGATTGGCCCAGAGCAGCTAGGCCTGTTCAATGCCCATTGAACGGATGGATGAATGGGTGAATGAAAGGAAAGCAACAGGAAATGGCAGAGTTCTAAGTCACATGTTCATGTCCTATCTGTGAGTGGGGAGGGGAGGAACCAACATTTACTGAGCGTCTTTTATGTACTAGGTTGTGCTATGGGCACCCTATTAACTTTATTTCAGTTAATTCTTACAATCTCTCTCTCTGAATTAGACATTATTATTGTCATTTTTACAGATGAGGAAACAGGATCTGAGGGGTAACTTGTCCAGAGTCCCAGGTAGTAAATAGAAGAGGCCAGTTCAAAGTCAACTAATTGACATAAAATTTCATGTTGTCAACTCTCCCCCAAAAACAAAATTGCAGATCTTCATGAAAATGTGCAGAACCGAGGCTGTCACTGGCTGGCTCTGCCTGCTCCATATTCTGGAGTCTTGGGAACTCTCATTTCTTCTCTGTGTGCGTCTTTGCAGAATGGCTTTCTCTGCCCTCCTTGTACACATCTCAAGCATGGCCTCCCTAGCCTGGGCAATATAAGCACCCAGAAGAGAATGACTAACCTCACTGTGTGTCTCTGTTCCAGGTTACTGGCCAAGAGACTGCAATGGGCTGAAGCATCAGATGTCCTAGCCAGTCCAAAGAGCAGTGGCTGAAGGCTGAAGATTCTAGTGGTCTGCTGGGGGCTCAGGAGAGGCTATGGGGTGGGGAGGTGACAGGGAAGCCATGTACATATATCTGTGTAGTCTACATGATTACAGCCGCTGTGCCAGCAGAGTACTGGGATCTTTGCCTTGGCCTTGGCCAGGAGGCCCTGGGCCCAGAGTCTAGCCTCCCTGTGTCCAGAGAACAGGACCAATCTCACTATACTTAGAAACTGGAGACTTCCGCGCCCCTCCCAGTCTTGGACCCCTCTCAATCTCCACCTGTACCCCTCAAAGTTACTCCCCTCCAGGACACCGAGCAAAATATCATCTCTGACCACAGGCTTTAAACGCCCCTCCCAGTCTTGGACCCCTCTCAATCTCCACCTGTACCCCTCCCTCAAAGTTACTCCCCTCCAGGACACCGAGCAAAATATCATCTCTGACCACAGGCTTTAACCCAAGGTAGGAGAAGGGTTATCCTCAAAGAATTTCTGGCATTGTCCAGAAATACAGACCTTCTGTGAGGCAAGAAGAAGCCAAAGGAAGTTCTTATCCAGCCCTCAAAGATGGGTATCTGAGGTTACCGCATTTCTTCCCTGGCCAAAAGGAGATGTTAGAGGTACTCTGAAAAAGCTTGACACCTTTCTAATGACACAGCCCTTACCTAAACATTCAAAACCATCTACAAGCTGTTAACAGCCTACCTCATATTGTTAAATTTTGTTTTTTAGAGTTTTCATTTTTATGCCTTTATTGAGATATAATTGAGGAACCATAAACTGCACGCATTTAAGGCGATGTGTTTTGACATATGTACACACCCGTGAAGCCTTCCCCCAATCAAAATGCTGAACATATCCATCACCCCTAAAGCTTTCATGCTTCCCCCACTCCTGAACAGGCCTCCCACATGCTTTCCTCCGAGTCTTTCCTTTCTGCAACCTGCCCTGCCCTTACCAGGTCACAGCTCACTGTTTCCTTTGTCAGGAAGGCCCATCAAGGTGCCCTTCATCTGACTGACTCCTGGAAGCCTTTCCTGATCCCCCGCCCTGGGTCACACAGCCCTTGTCTGGGTTCACATAGCACCATATGCTTCTCCCTACCAGGGTCCTTTATGTCTCCCATAGCTATTGTCCATGCTCACTTATTTGGTCCATACACACTTGTCCATCACCCGTAGTGGACCATAAGCTCATTCTAGGCAGGGACTGGGTCACTCATCTCTGTGCCTAGCACCAAACACAGTGTCTGGCACCCAGTAGGCCCTCACTCAATATTTGTTAAATGGATTAATCTACATTGTATGTGCCTCTAGGGCTGTGCTTGGCACACAGTATTCACTTATGCATTCTATGCATCATTCAGTGTATTTAATTGAGGGCCTACTCCATGCCAAGAGCTAAGGATATGCCACTCATGGTCCCTGCTCTCATGAAGCCATATTAAGGTGGGGAAGACAAGTGATAAACATGTAAGCAAGCAAATTATTTAACTACAGATGTGCCAGGAAAAAGAATTACAGGCTTAAAACACCTTCCATAATGAAATCACATCTCTTTCTCTCCTTTTCTTCCCCAGAAGTTTTCCTCTGAGATACCCTTCTCAGCTTCGATGGATATTTGTAAGAATTCCTTTTTTCTCCTTTTCTATCTTTTTCTGTGTCTTTGAGGAAAATCTATCCTTCCATTGCTGGCATAGTCCCATCCCACTAATTCTCATGAGTATTTAACAACTTACATTAACATTTTAAGCTCATTCATGTATGTTCCATATTCTATATATTTTTATAGTTAGATTTCATGATTCAACTAAAATTTGTTGAGTATCTGCTAAAAGCCAAGCACTGTTTTCAGAGTAGAGGATACAGTGATAGATAAGACAAACAAGATCCTTGCTCTCATGGAACTTAAGTTCTAGTGAGGAGAACACTCACTAAACAGTCCCTGTTCTCAGTGTGAGACCCTGTCGCTGAGTAGACCTTATTTACAAATTATTAAGTATGTCTGTTCTAACTTGTCTGGGGGCTATCTGAACAGCTGACATATATTTCTGTTTTGCCCAATTTCAAACTCAGATCAAAAAGCAGTGGGCATTGCTCAAGAACACTGCCAAAGAGAACTAACAACATGCAAACTCCCAGGACAGTAGACTGCAGTGGAGACATACAATAGGTTGTGAAGGCCTGAGAAGAAAGACTGGGGGAAATTCTTTGGGAAATTAGGACCTTCAAAAGTGCCTGCGTATATGGGAGAATTTAAAAAGCCACACACATGCCCAGGGTAAGATGCATGCTCAGAAAAGACATAGGAAGACCCTAAGCTTTCACCTTGGGCTGATCCCTAAACTCAGTACAAGCCTGGCTAAGTGTTGGAGTACCCCGGTGCAGAACCAATGGTCAAAGATTGGGAGAAGTATTTGACTTTTTGTTTTACCCTTGTTTTCTTTTTTACCTTTTTTTTTTTTTTAAACATACTGCTAGAAGTCCTAGCCAAAGCAATTAGGCAAAAAAAAAAAAAAAAAAGAAAAGAAAAGAAAAGAAATAAAAGGCAGCCAAATTGGAAAGGAATAAGTAAAACTGTATCTATTCACAGGTGACAAGATATAGATATATACAGAAAATCCCAAAGAATCCACAAGAAAGCTACTAGAGCTAATAAACAAATTCAGGAAAGAAAAGAAAAGAAAAGAAATAAAAGGCAGCCAAATTGGAAAGGAATAAGTAAAACTGTATCTATTCACAGGTGACAAGATCCTATATATATACAGAAAATCCCAAAGAATCCACAAGAAAGCTACTAGAGCTAATAAACAAATTCAGCAAAGTTATAGTTTACAAGATCAACAAGCAAAAATCAGTTTTGTTTTTATACACCAGCAATGAACCAAACAAACTGGAAATTAAGAAAGAAATTCCATTAACAACAGCATCTAAAAGAATAAAATACCCAGGAATAAATTTAACCAAGAAGGCAAAGAATTGTGCACTGAAAACCACAAAACATTGCTGAAAGAAGTTAAATAAGACCATAAGACCCAAATACATATAATGAAATCCTATGTTCATGGATAGGGAGATATAATATTAAGATGTTAATACTACCCAAAGCAATCTACAGATTCAACATAATCCTTGTCAAATTTCCAACAGCCTCTTTTTTTTTTTTTTTTTTTTAACTGCAAAAGCCAATCCTCAAACTCACATGGAATTGTAAGGGGAGCCAAATAGACCAAGAAAAAAATCCTGAAAAAAAAGAAGAAAATTGAAGGACTCACACCCCTGATTCCAAACCTTATGACAAAGATACAATAATCAAAACATTGTGGTATTGGTATAAAGACAGAAATATAGACCAACAGAATAGAACTGAGAGTCCAGAAGTAACCTTAACATATATAGCCAATTGATTTTTGACAAGGGTGCCAAGTCCATTCAATGGGGGAAAAATAGTTGCTTCAACAGATGGTTCTGGGAAAACTGGATTCCCACATGAGAAAGAATAAAGTTGGACCCCTACCTCACACCATATGTAAAAATTAATTCAAAATAAATTAATGACTTAGATGTAAGAGCTAAAACAATAAAACTCCTAGAAGAAAACATAAGGGTAAATCTTTATAACTTTGCATTTGGCAATGGATTCTTACATATGACACCAAAAGTACAAGCAACAAAAAACAAAAAAAAAAAAACCTTATAAATTTGACTTCAGCAAAATTAAAACTTTGTGTGCTCAAATGACATTATCAGGTGAAAATACAGGGGCCGGCCAGTGGCTCACTTGGGAGAGTGTGGTGCTGACAACACCAAGTCAAGGGTTAAGATCCCCTTACCAGTCATATTTGAAAAAAAAAAAGAGAGAGAAAGAAAGTGAAAATACAACCTACACAATGGGAAAAAAATAGTCAATTCTGAATATTCACAGTAATTATGTCCTATATAAAGTCACTGCAAACAAATGCTCCTAGGGTTAGGTTCCTGGGAGCCTTTGGTCACAATATTGTCATCAGCTGATCAGTACACAACCTTGTTTTATTTGTGTTTCTGTTTAAAGACACCTTATTTAATATGTACTGTTGATGCATTAACATTGAACTCATGGCCCAACAACACAATAACTCATGGCCGAATGAAGCTTCTCTAACATGACAGCCTTCTTGCGTTTAGGATCACTAGACAGCAATTCAGCACTACACTTGGAGACCATTTTGAACAGCAAAATCACCAGCAAAAAGCACAAAAATAAGGAAAACATAAGGTACTAAACAGACTACAAAAGGGATGTTTCTTCATAGTATGACAGCTGAAACAAGAAGCTGTTTGACCTCAGCTGGGAATACATGCATGGAGCAACTCAAATTTTTCGCCATTCTGTGCATGTGTGGGAATGGCTAATAAAGTGATGTGAATGTTTGTTTTTTTTTTTTTTTTTAAGATGACTGGTAAGGGGATCTCAACCCTTGGCTTGGTGTTGTCAGCATCACGCTCAGCCAGTGAGCAAACTGGCCATCCCTATATAGGATCCGAACCCGTGGCCTTGGTGTTATCAGCACCGCACTCTACCGAGTGAGCCACGGGCCGGCCTGATGTGAATGTTGATTGTAGGGTAACAATTACATTTTAGTGAGTAGGCAAATTTGCATATGCAGAATCCACGAATAATAAAGATTGGCTCTATTTGCAAATCATATATCTCATAAGGCTGTAACATCCAGAATATATAAATTACTCCTAAAACTCAACAGAAAGGCAACCCAATTAAAAACTGGGCAAAGGATTTAGATATTTCTCCAAAGAAGATATACAAATGGTCAATAACCACATGAAAAGATGTGGTTTTGATTTGCATTTCCCTAATGACAACACATACTAGGGTGGCTATAATAATCGTTAAAAAACTTAAAATAAGGGCCAGCCCGGTGGCGCACTGGATAAGTGCGCCGCTTGGGAAGCGCTGCGGCGCTCCCGCCCGAGGGTTCGGATCCCACATACAGACCAGTTCCCGCTCACTGGCTGGGCGAGGTGTGGGGGCGGCGCCGAGGGTTGCAATCCCGTTGCCAGTCCCAGGTCCGGTACGGGGGCGACACTGAGGGTTGCGATCCGTTGCCGGACACGGAAAAAGACAAAAGACAAAAAAAAAAAAAAAAACTTAAAATAAGGGCCGGCCTGGTGGCGCACTGCTACAGTGCGCCGCTTGGGAAGTGCGGCGGCGCTCCCGCCGAGGGTTCGGATCCCACATACAGACCGGCCGCTCACTGGCTGAGCGAGGAGCGGGGGCAACACCGAGGGTTGCGATCCCGTTGCCGGTCCCGGTCCGGTATGGGCGCGACACTGAGGGTTGCGATCCGTTGCCGGTCACGAAAAAAGACAAAAAGACAAAAAAAAAAAAAAACTTAAAATAAAAGGTGTTGACAAAAATGTGGAGAAACTGGAACTCTTGTACATTGCTGGTGACATGTAAAATGGTACAAAGGCTGTGGAAAACATTTTGGCACTGTGGAAGGGTTTGGTGGTTCCTCAAAAAGTTAAACATAGAATTACCATATTCAGAATTCTTCGAGGAATTCTGCTCCTTGAAGCACTGAAAACAGGGACTAAAACAGATACTTGTATGCCAATGTTCATTGCAGTAATTATCACAATAGCCAGAAGGTAGAAAAACCTGCTTTCATCAACAGATGAATGGATAAAATTTGGTGTGTGTGTAAATATATATATCCATATATAAAATATTATATATTCTATTATATATATTCCACTATTATATACGTATGTATAATTTTATATATATGAATCTAATTCAGCCATAAAAAGGAACAAAGTTCTGATACATGCTACAGCATGGATGAACCTTGGAAACATGCTAAGTGAAACAAGCCAGTCACAAAAGGACAAATACTATGATTCCACTTATCTGAAATATCAAGAATAGGCAAAAACAGAGAAACAGAAAGTAGATTAGAGGTGATCAGTGGCTGACGGGAATGGGGATTTATTGCTTAATGGTTACAAGTTTGTTTGGGGTGATGAATAAGTTTTGGAAGTAGTGCTGATGGTTACGCAACATTGTGAATATAATTGATGCCACTGAATTGCACTCTTAAAATTGGCATAATGGAAAATTTTATGCTATATATAATTTACCACAATTTTTTAAAAATTGACTCATTAATAAAATAGAAAAAAAAATCACTGAAAACTACTCATCACCGCTAACATTTATTTTGTATTCAAGGACACAATCAACCAGGAAAGGAGGATTCTTTTGCTCTGTCAAATAAATATATTTAAAAGCTAGCAACTATCAGAGTAGAATTTAGCAAGCCTATAAAAGAGATAGGGAAAATTCTTAATAGTTATTTACAGCTTAGAGAGTTAATATATTTTAAGGGAAACATAAATATATTCAAAGGTTGCGTTTCTAATACTTGACATTTCAAATTTTGAAAACATTAAAATTGTCAAACAAAACTCAGACCACATTAGCAATGGTTTAAAAAAGAGAGCAATTTAATCATTATAATACAGAGTGCTTTAAGAAGTTTTTAAACGTGTAAAAGAAAAAACAGTTTAGTGCATTCAGTTGTTACAGTCTTTACATTGCTTCTTTTTTAAAAAAAGTTAACAGTAGTATGAAAAAAGCCACCCACAAAGCCAGCTGTCTGAGTGAAGAAATCAGCTAAATTGCAGCATTTTGGAATTACTAATAAAGCTATAGTTAAAAAATAAAAGTTTATAAAAATGAAAGCAGCATGCATATTCAAGGCTTTTTCATAACATTTCATTAGCTGACAAACATTTAACCAAAAGCTTAATATTTATTATTCATTAAATTAGATAAAATAAACTGGCCAAGCCCACTACATCTGGTCATTCAGAAAAAAACATTTTAAAATCCAAAGCTAATCAAACTGAACATTTCTTATATGAAGAAAGCACATTTTAAAAATTGGTCCTATGGTCACAAAACAAAGGGTCCTTCTCAACATGAATGAACAGCACCAGACTTTACAAAGCTTATAAATTAGTATGAACTTTCAGTCTCCTGAAATGGCAAGAGTTAACACTTAACACTCTCATCATTCATAAGTGAAAAGCTAACTTTGAATTCATTATGATCAGTTCAGAACTTTTTCTGTATTCACTGAAATTGTCACACAAAGTAGAATTTCACCGAAAGATAACTCTTCAAAATTCTGATCTGACACCTGTACAAACATTTCTGATTTCCATATGATTGTAAGAAAACAGTATGCATATATTTACGTGATTCTTTTTCACATTTTTTGGTACAACGTTTATTTCAGAGTTTCACCCTATCCAAATTCTTTTACCAGTTTCTTTTCCTTCTTCAGTATTAATTATCTTCAGTTTAATAAAAAAACAAATCAGCTTCTAATGAAAAAAGTAACAGAAGTATTACAAGTAAAAATAGTGGTATCCATGAATGTGTTTAATGAAAGATCCAATCATTAAGGGCCAGTGATGCCACAAAATCTTATTTTTTCAACATGTGTAAACAGGCTGTTTTTACACTTGAAATTGTATAAGCCCATGCACAACTTTTAATTTTAGTGCAGGGCCTGATAAACAAGACACAGAAATAAATGAGGGTTTGTTTTGTTTTTTGTTCTTTTTTCCCCACTTCTAACAATTTTTACTCTGCAAAATGTTTGGTCACTCAAAGCTATAAGCTTAATCACATATCAAAGAATACAGGCAATAAAGCCATCTTACTAGACACACAGTATTAAACTGGACAAAATATGAGAACAAGCTCTAGTGGTCATGAAACCCCCTCAGAGAGTCTAAGATTCAGAATGTGTCCATCATATCAGAATAAAAATGTACTGTATTAAAATTTGAATTTTTACAAGTTGTTTTTTAATTAGTGTTCTATTTACATTGCAGAACTTCCGCCAACTGCAGTAGTTTAACTTTGGCACAACATTAAGTTCCATTTCTTTTAGGTATTGGATCCTGTTTTTTGAGAGTGTATACGCCCAAAAATGTTTTCAGTGTCATCAAAGATTAGGCCCATTCACAGTAAATCAAACATCTTGAGTTGAAGAGATGATTCTCCTTCAACATTTTAGGCAGCTATAAAAGAAAAACACCATAAAAATTTTTTTTTTAAAGAAAATCATATTTTTATTTTTACTACCTCTAGAAACATAAACTGATTATCAATTAATTATGAGAATATATCCTCTATATTCTCTTATTGATATTGAGATAACTTGCCACATACATCTTATATAATGCACTAGACTGTGTGTAACTCATATAATATACATGTATTTTATATGCCAGATTTGCTTATAAACATTTATAAAACAAATTTTAGTAGGAAATATATATTTCATTGTCAGTATTTGTTATTGAGGGGAAAATAGGATAGTTTAGTCAGGCTCCCTTGACATTTCTTGTAAATAAGTTGTGTGTGGGTGGAGTTAGTGCACATGTGCACTAATGTATCTTTCTAGTTAATCGCTATTGTGTGTTCTTGAGTTAGTGAAGCAGGCTGGCCAGCAGAGCTCACATCTAAAAATAGAGCATGTTTATTCTGCTGGCAGCTGCTCAGTTTTTCTTTGGACTTTGCCAGTAGCAGTTGAGTTTCTGAGTTTCTCTTTGTACTGCCTAGCTCCTCGACGTGTGTGTGCTGAATAAAAACTATTCCTTCTTCAACCAAGACTCCAAGGACCTTTTTGCCGGTTACCTAGCTCGTAGCATGTGAAGGGTTTGTGAACAGGCTCAAGGGGTCTGTGAGCTCCAGACTCCAGCTCTAGCTCTACAGTTATAAACAAACTATGTAAAGTCTAAAGATTCTTGTTATTTTTTTTTTATTTATACATAAGAATGGCATGTTCAAAAGATATATATGTACCTCACTTTCTGCAATAACCATTTTGAGACGGTTTTGGTAACTTTTCTTTGGTAAATTAAGCCATGTTTAAATGAAGAAATAACTAAAGGATACCTATGGTGAATCTCTTATAAGTGAAAAATTATTTTATTAAGCCAATGATAACTCACTAATTAATGTATTTTGTAATTTTAGACTTTTGTGTATTTTAAAAGCAAGGCATGCCTCTATATATACCACAAAAGTGCATGTTTAACATACATGATACAATTTCTTGAAAACTGTAGCTTTATGTGAATTTTAGGACCATAATTAGTATCTATTACAACGTTAATATACTATATAAGAATTATCCACACAAACTTAAAGTAAGGTCAAATTAAATCGTACAAAAAAGCTGACGTTATTTTTAGACTGCAATCACTGCAGAAATTATAACAATTCACTGCAGCAACAAATTTGTTGATTTAATCTTGGCTGAGTGCACATTCTTGTGTTTAGCAATAAAAAAAAAAATGCATGTTAAAAATATTTTATGCATCTGGATCAGAAGAAAGCCTGTCCTGAGAATTCCTGACATTAGGAAATGGAGGGCTGCACTTCAGGATAAAGCTATACAAAACTGTTTAGCTTCCTGTGACTTACAATTATTACACTATGCTCTATAACCTGAAATGAGATTTATACTGCTTTCATTAAAATAGGGACATTTTTAGTTTCATCTGTTTTTCTGCCTTAAACAAATGTTAATGAAAAGAAAACCTAAAAAAAAAGATTGCTAAGCAATAAGAATAGTGCTTGGCACATATTAAGCTCTCTATAAATAACTGTTAAAATAAATAAAACCAGGGAGAAGACATGGGGGAATTAAGAAAATACTGCTCAAAATAAGAGAGCATAAAAGCAAAGGATGGAGTAGGGATAAAAAAGCCAAGAAAATAAGTAAGCATGCCCATAT
This sequence comes from Galeopterus variegatus, assembly GCF_000696425.1. Taxonomy (NCBI): domain Eukaryota; kingdom Metazoa; phylum Chordata; class Mammalia; order Dermoptera; family Cynocephalidae; genus Galeopterus; species Galeopterus variegatus. Next base: position 34,001 of record NW_007728030.1, on the reverse strand, counting down.
GTAAAATAATGAGGGTCTATGCCTCTTTTCCTCCCTTACTGTTTGGGGATATTGCAGTAATTTCTGATAGCAAGATGCCATTTGAATTACTGACGGACATACACAAACATTTCAGGACAACTGCATTGTTTTCAAAATAGTGCACTTTTGTCCTGGAACACTTCAAAACAGAATAGAAAAGAATAAAACCAAATTACTGAAGTCCAGAAATATTAAGAATTGAAGTCCTAAATCCAAATCAGGTGTCTAATTTGCAACTATGGTGAATTTTAATTAATCTAATCTATAAAAGAATTAAGATTTAAGGGATATGCCAAAACCTTTCAAATTTACATCATATTTATTTGCACTTTTAAGACTACACTGATGTATTTTAAACCAAATGCAGTATTTGTGCTGGTAGCAGGTTTGTTTTATATCAAGACATTTTAGGCAATTGAGTTAACTTAATGTCAGCTCTGTTACATGCCTTTTGATCTCTATGATAAATAATGTATATCACAGTTTTCAAAAACAGATGCCACCTAAGCAAACATAAATTTATATATGACCTAGAACAGATCTTCGGTTTTTAATAGAAAAAGATATTGAATAGTTTTAATACACAAAGCATTTTAAACTATAGTTAAAAATATAATAAAGTTTTTGGGGCAATACAATGAAGAAAAAAAGAAAAGATACCCATTTCTACCTAGTTTCCTAAAACTGAGCAATCCCCATCCCTATAGTAAGTCTTTCCTTCGGTATACTTTTCCCCTTCTTTTTAATTTTCGTTTTTGAATTCTTTCCTTAAAAAGGCAAAAAATGAAGCTTTAGTGAAGGGAGGGTTGCAAGAAATACATCTTAGTTTTCTTTTCTTTTTTTTTTTTTTCCTTTTTTTGTCTTTTTTCGTGTCCGGCAACGGATCGCAACCCTCAGTGTCGCGCCCGTACCGGACCGGGACCGGCAACGGGATCACAACCCTCGGCGTCGCACCCGCACCTCGCCCAGCCAGTGAGCGGGAACCGGTCTGTATGTGGGATCCGAACCCTCGGCGGGAGCGCCACCACACTCCCAAGCGGCGCACTATAGCAGTGCGCCACTGGGCCGGCCCTACATCTTAGTTTTCTGTAGTTAGTAATTGCTTGTGAATCCGCCCCCCTGCCACCCAACAGTCTCCCTTCTTAGAGAATGGGTAACTTTCCCTTAAAACGAAGTCAAAAACATTTCATGTGAAAAATAAAACAACATTAAACTTTACATAATAAATATAATAATCATCATAATAAAACTACACATGTAATCATATATCTTTTGGCTTTACTAGTGGCCTAGTCCTCTTATTAGGGAAAAGAAAAACTATTTTAGAAAAAAATATCAAAAGTGAAGATGACCGATACAATAAGGTGACTGCTCAAAATGTGTGTGGTTGGTGTATATGTACTCAGATTACAAACTTACATTTCAGTCATCTGATTTAGAAAGCTTCCGCTTCACATGTCGTGGGGGTTCCCAAGTGTCACTATCATCTGTCTCTTCTTCATCCTCTTCCTGGTCATCAATAACTTCATCTTCTTCCTCCTCATTTTCCTCAAATAACTCTATACCTAATTCTGATCTTCTCTGTCTTTCTGCAAACCACTCTCTGACCTGCTCATAGCCCATGTGTGATCTGTTAACAAGTTCATCAAGGTCTTGCTCATTAAGAAATTTGTGCTTCAGGTAATAATCCTTAAGTATTGCAGTTCCAGTTTTAAATTTTATGAGTGATGGTCCCCTGTCCCAGCTGTTCATTCTTTTGCTTCCTCTAGGCCGCCCACGCGGTCTTCCTCTTCCCCGTCCTTTGGGTCTCCCTCTCCCTCTTTTCCGAAGGGCAGACAGACCATTCATACTACTAGAATTGGCACTTTGGTAGTAGTAGTACCATTTCAAGTTTCCATTCTTCCAAGCATAACGTGTGTCCCCAAACCAACTAACTATATCTGTTCTAGCAAGCCCACTTTCTTTGGCCAACTTGTCATACTCTTCTGGTGATGGCCACTGTGTTCGGACAAATGCACTCTTAAGCATGTGCAACTGTTCAGGTGTTTTTTTACATATCTTGCCTGTATTCCCTGACTTAGGTGCACCAGATTCGTTTCTGGGAGAAGTTTCTCCAGCTTCGTCTTTGGAACTACCAGCATTATTTTCATCTATTTCCACTTTCTCTTCCTTTAAAGCTTTTGATTTCTTCTTCTCTGTAAACCAAGCATCGATTTCTCTTCTGGTAAGTTTGGTTTGTGCTCTTAACCTATTTAATTCTTCATCTGTAAGTATGGAGCTGTTGAGAAAACTTGCCTGAAGGACACGAAGCTGCTCTGCAGTTTTCTCTTTAAACTTTTGGGGAGTAAAGTCAGGAAAAGGGTTCCAGGATTGCTTATGCTGTGAAGAAACAACAGTTGGGGATTCTGTGGTTTCATCGCTGGAGTCTATAATAATGGTGGTGGAGGAATCATTGTTGAGATGTAAGCACTGATTACTCTTTGAATTTCTCTGGTTGTACCTTGTGTCACTAAACCATTTTTTAATCTCTCCTTTCGTCAGGCCTGTTATTTTCATAAGTCTGATAATTTCTGAGTCATGGGGGAACTGATTTTTAAGGTAGCTAATTTTTAATTCTGCCAGTTGCTCCTTAGTCTTTTTAGCCCGAATGCCAAATGAATCAGGGCTTACCAATGCAGTTTCATGTTTGACATTTTGAGAAGTTGAAACTGCCGCTGCTGCTGGCTTAGTTTCTGCAATAGGCTGAGCAGCAGGTACCTGACTTTTCTGTACATTTGTTTGATTTGGAACCCCTGCCACTGTCAAGGCTATGGGTGTTGTTACTGGCAAGGTGTTTGCTCCAGCTACTTGAGTAAGTACCAGACCAGGCTGACCAACTATTTGGCACGTCTGTAAAATAGATGGTAAACCATTACTACCTGTGGAAATGTGTGTAGGAATAACAGTTATAGTCTGAGGTACAGTATGAACTGTTCCATTGAATTGTTTTCTTCTTGCCTCTTCTACTTCCTCAGGAGTCCAACTAACACCATGTTTTAGACGTTGAGCTGAAAACCATATCTTGATCTGTTCCTCTGTGTATTTCGCTTGAGCAGAAAGAACTGTAATCTCTGACATCGTTGGATAAGGAAATTTGTTGTAGGTGTTAAGTAAAAGGGGGTTGTTATCTAATGCAGCATTGTAGGTAGGAATGCTATTAACAGGAATTAAGACTTTGGGAATCAAGTTAGAATTCTGCTGAGCTGATACAGCAGTTATCACCTGTGCTAACCCAGGAAGAACCGCTGCTGGGGTCACTACCGTGCTGGCAGTATTTGGATGTATTCTGTTTACAATGGAAGTACTTGTATTAGATTCAGAAGCTGAAGAATTTGGACTTTCTACAATTTCTTCATGATCTGGTTTGATTTCATTCTCCTTCTCTTCAGGAACATCCTCAGCTGAGTTATGATGAACTGTAATCCGTTTGTTCTCCACTTTATTTTTCATCATTTTCATGATAGGAGTTTTACTGATAGGTATTCCTGAAGAAGAAACTTCTGTAGATTCCGCTTGCTCTGCATTCTCCTCTTTAACAAAACTACCATCAAAAGTCAGATCATTTATTGTTTGTTCAAAGATTGTCTGGTTATTACGTTTCACCATAGTCAACTTAAAATTCTCTTCTCCTGGGTGATACTTCAGATTATGCTCAGAAAGTGCATCATACCTTTTGGTAAGAAAATTGCATTCGACACAAACATATGATGAATTTAGCACGACATTGGGATGCTCTGAATCCACATGAAAAGTAAACATATTTAGATCAGGAGTTTGAAAAGTACAATATTTACATTCATAGCCACCTTCAACTTTCTTATTTTGCTGATTGTCAGAATCCACAGATTCATGAACTTCTTCATCACTTGACATACTCTCTGCTCTGGTGTTTTCTATAGGTGTAAGGACAGGAGGACCTTCATCCAAATCTGATATCAACTCAAGGTCTGGATCCTGTTCACTGGCAAGGACCATGCAAGGTGTTGTTGATTTTCGCCTGCTTGCCATTCTGATGTTACCAGGAAAATCTCAATGGTGATTAAAAAGCATTGAAGCTTAAAACTGTTCAGTATTCTTCATTTTAAAACAATGGCTTTTGGGTCTTCAAGTCCATTTTTGTGCTCAACAAGTCTCATTAGCAGCTTTTTCATGGTGCAATCAAGTAAAGAGCTCATTGTTGGCAGGAAAAATACTGCTGAACTGCTGAAATTTTTGAAGCACAACTCCAATCACCTACATTAAAATAAATTTTAAAATATTTTAAAATGAGTGACTATGATCGTTTAAACAAATCATATTTATATTTCACTTATATGAAGTTGCTGGATAGCTCAGTTATAAAGGTCTAGAAAAAAACAAGAATAAAAAAAAGTTCTCTAAGGATCAAAATAGATGTCTCTAAGCCAACTCACTAAAAGTCATGTACTGTGTGCATGGGTCAGACCCAAGCTTGTATATGTGAATTTTTTAGCCAGCTATATATTAGAAGGGAAGGGAGAAAGGGCCTGCTTTGGCAATCACACTATTATCAATGTGAAATAACTATCTGTTAACAAGGGATGAACTTTAAAACTATAAAAAGCAGTCACAGATACTAAAAATTGATGGCCATTAAGTGTATAAGAAATTCAATTCGGGGCCGGCCCGTGGCTCACTCGGGAGAGTGCGGTGCTGATAACACCAAGGCCCCGGGTTCGGATCCCACATAGG
>NW_007728030.1:22761-28456 GCF_000696425.1 Galeopterus variegatus | reverse complement strand
CAAGGGTTAAGATCCCCTTACCGGTCATCTTTAAAAAAAAAAAAAAAGAAAGAAAGAAATTCATCACTTATGTCCTCTTCTTCCTACTAGTCTTAGCCCCAAAGCATACTTAAGTATGGCAAAAATGGCAAAGACAGAAGATGAATGAGCAAAGTTTCAGAAATGTTATTCTTAATCATTCTCTACAATGCTACCAGAATTTATAAGATACATGTAATCACATCAGTCTCCTGATATCGGTTCCCAATGCTGAAAGAATAAAGTTCAAACTCCTTAGGGCGACATATGATTCCCTTTACAACCTGGCCCCAACCTCACTTTTCTACTTCCTCTCCTGCCATCTTTCTCCCTCCTTTTATTTCCTTATGCTTTAGGCACACCAGAAATGATAGCTGTTCCAGGGACACTCAATGCACTTTCAGACCTTGACTCAGGCCATTTCTTACACTTGTTTGTGTACTTGGTGTGCTGATCTCTCTACCTGCCCTACAGATCACCTTCTCCCTTTAACTTGGTCTCATCTCTTCCCCTATTTATTTTCTAGTCTAACACTCAACACTTACTGTATTGTAGTGAGTAATATTACACTTCTGTCCCCACACCCCTATCCATAGCTGTGGTCTCCTTACTATAAATATTGTGTTCCATTCTTTTTTTAGTAACAGCTTTATTGAGATAAATCAAAATCTCTGAAACTCTGGATCCAGCCAAGGACCTTTCTTCAATCTCATGCTCTCCCAGCTGAGCTGTTTTGGCTGACATCTCATCTATGTCTGTATCCCCAGTGCATACAAGAAGGCTGTACTCAAGTAGGTAATCACCACATGTTATCAAATTGAACTGTAATGACTAGGAAAACAGGACTACAAAACTTAACAGGGCCTGAGGCATCACCATAGACAACAGTAGCTCAAATATCACAATAATGACCTTAAATCAAGAAAATGTAAGTTATATGCATACAAATACATTTTTAATAAATTTAATATAAAACTTTGGTGCTAAACTAGTTAAAATTTGTGTGTTTCTGAAATCTAAACCAAATTTAAATGCATAAAATGAATGTCTCACTTATTCTCCATCACAAATTAGAGCTATTTTCATCTCCAAGCATGGAAATAGAGCTGTCCAAAGAACGAATGCCCTGACTTTGAAGGCTGTAAGATCCTCCTCACTGGAATTATTCAAATACAGACTGTACTTCCATTTGATGGATCCAAGCAGCAGATGGAAAGTCAGACTAAATGTCCCTATAAAGAGCATCGGCTTAGTAATAACAGTGGTATCAATGGTCCAAATCCCTACTCTCAAAAGTGTCATTCTTTTTTTCTATAAAACTCCTTTGATTTCTAAGAGATTATAAAGAAATCACTGAAATCTAAAACTATTTCTTAACTAAATGTTAGAAACTAAGTTAATACCATCACCTAATCAAATAGGGGTCATCACTATTTCACTTAGCATATCAAGAGAGCTGTTCGATCATTATTTGTTATTAGAAACTGGGAATGCCCCAAATAGCTCTGTCTGTCTGTCTAAGTGGAAGAGTAATAAATGAGCAGCGCTCACAGTTTGGACATTAAAGGAAAACTGTTGAGAGGCAGGGGAGTAAGCTATTTTGTGACTATTATTTTCCTGGAATCCAAGAGAGACTCTACTTAATGGGGGTCAAAAATAGAGGGTTTTTTTCTGAGACAACCTTTCCTTAAAGTGGTGGTTTTCGACCTTTTTGTTTTAAGCAGGGGAGCCCTTTCTTCAAACAAAATACTCTAAGAAGCCCCACTGCCAAATAGATAAAAGGGTAGCTGTTGGGCTGGAGGAGGCAGAGGCTAAACTATTCCCTGGCGGCCTCCCAGGGATCCCACACTCCCCACTCCCACCTCTGAGGGGTTCCGAAATGTGCTTGAAAGCCTTTGCCTTAAAACTTAAATGCTTTTAAGACAATATCTCAGTTTCTTCAAAAATCCTTCTCACCATACCACTGCTGAGCCACGAAATTTGAAAACGAACCTAGAATGAATTGAACGTGTCCTCTCCGTTTGTTTCCCTGTGGAAAGTAGGCCTGGGCATCTGGGGGTAGAGCACAGTAGCCAGCAGTAATAAAAGATACAGAAAAGAAACCTGAGCAGCCGTGATCCCTTTCTTCTTCTGGCTCTCCAGCTCTCTGGGTTAAACTTATTTTTTTACTTATCTAGCATAAAAATAGTAATATATATAAACAAATTTCACAAGCTTAAATATTTGCTGAAGTCATGAAAAGTATAAAATACTCATACATTATATTAAAATCTAGTGATATACACCCCAAATTGTGCTTTTTCCTTTGAAAACACTGGCACTGGCAATATTTAAATTTAAATCTTTAGTAACACAAAAGACTAAAAATCTGACTACCTTGGGTGTTAAAGACTGCCCCAAGGGCCGACCCCGTGGCGCACTCGGGAGAGTGTGGCGCTGGGAGCACAGCGATGCTCCTGCTGCGGGTTCGGATCCTATATAGGGATGGCCGGTGTGCTCACTGGCTGAGTGCGGTGCAGGCGACAGCACACCAAGGGTTGCGATCCCCTTACCAGTCACGAAAAAGACCAAAAAAAAGAAGACTGCCCCGACCTCTGGTTACTTGTACATCCAACCACATAAACCCGAGAAATACTCTTTTCTCTCTACTCCTAAAACTTTTTGCTCACTACTACCTAACTTCAGGTTCTCCATGACTTCGCTAACAAAATCAGGGTCAGTGTATTATTTAACATATTTCTAAAGGGAGATTGAGAATTCCCAAGAGAGCTTCAAGATTTGGTCCAATGGCTCAATTCTGCATAATGTGTATAGTCTAAAAATAAATAGAAGGGCAAACAAAAGTATATTCAGTGTTCTTATAATTTTGGAGGAAACAAGGACCTTAGTACCACATCTTCACAGGAGAAGAAACCCAGGCCCAGGGTAATTAATTCACAGAGGCATTGTGGTATAAGGTAAAACCACAGGTTTGGGAGTCATCTCTATCAACTACTAATTAGGTAACTGGAAAAACTACTCAATTTCAACCTCAGTTTTCTCACCTATAAAACCAAGATTCTTCAGTTCAACAAATTCATTCAACAACTATTTGATGAATGTCAACCATGTGCCAGGTACTGTTAGATACTACAGATATAGTGGTAACCAAGAGAGACTCTCTGTCAGGTATTAGCAATAGAGCAAGTAACTGGCAGTAAACAATTACTTAGAATAACTGTGATCAATGCAATAAGAGAGGAAGTATCAGGAATGGTATGAGCACACTGCAGGAGGCTTCTAGAAAAGCAAATGGCTTCCCTGGGGGAAACAGGAATAGCAGTATCTACCTCAGAAGCTGATCAAGTAAAAATATTTCCTTCACGCACTCTGACATACTGTTTTCCAGTCCCTGAAAAATTCTTTCAGGAGAAAAAGAAATATCATTATTTAATGTTATACACTCTCTCACTCACTCTTTTTGGGTTTTTTTTAGCAATGTAATCAGCTGACAAGGCACACAAATTGAATGAAAAAGCAGGAGTACAAACACAGAATAAGAAGTTCTACGGTGAGGTTCCAATTCATCTCCCTTTGTCATTAAAGTGCAATGGGGCTGGGACAGGAAAATTGCTATAAAGAAATTGCTATTAGCTGACAGGCATCTCATCCTCTATTTGAAGGTCAACTAAAAAACAGGACTCAAAATCAATCTGGAAAACCTTGCACTATTTACCGGTAAAATGGGGTTAGGGGTCAATTGCACAACTAAGTGCCAGGTGGTATGGCAATTAGAACAAAATTAAAGTTAAGTCTGCCAATAAAAGAAAAAAGTATGCTCGAAATGCATCCAGCACTGTAAATGTAATTACTTTTGGAAACTGGTATCAGTTAACCTTTCAGTAGAGAAATAAGTTAAAAAAAAACCTGATCAAATCAATTAATTTTTATACTGCCATTAAAAATGATAATCAATAGCCATTTACTAAGTTTTTTAAAAATCAGAACAAAATTCACGTATTAATTATAATAACTGAGGAAAAATGTGTGCATGTAGGCAAAGACTAGATGAGTGTATATAAAAAATATTTTCACATTAGATTATGGGTGAAATTTTTGTTTGTGATATTTACAAGTTTTCTCTAATATTGTTCTAACATTGCTTTATTATAAAATACATCAAACAATAGTTTCAAGGCCTTAAAATTGCAAATAGACTAAAATATTTCTATGATCATTTGTCTCAAACTGGAAACAAAGTTTCCTTTCTATTTTTAAGACAAAAACATGTGCTACATAAAGGTTTTTCCGGGGGCCCAGGATATCTAATCTGTCAGAATGTAAAGCATTCTGGTATATTCCAGATATTTTTTGGAGTTGCTGCCCCTGCTCTGAGAAGTCATACTGGTTCTAAGAGCCTCTGAGATCACCTATGGATCTCATTGTAGGGTATAGATCTGGCCAAGCCAATTTCTATAGGTCTATCTGCATCCTGGCTCTTCTCCTGAGGGTAGGATACTCCTCACCCAACTCATGATTCTGAACTTATTGAAATAATTACAGTAAAGTTTCTCTGCAGAAAAGCATTTAATGAAAGCAAAACTTATTTCATGGCGGTATAAAGATTTTGGCAATTCTTACAGAAGTTCTTCTTTTATGAATGCTTGTTTGGCTCTCTACTATATCCCCAGGGCCCAACAAAGTGCATATTAGGGTTCCAGTAATATTTGCTGAAAAAGCTTTAAAATATATCTATAGTGTGTATTACAACATACATTTTACATCACTAAGTTAAACATTCACAGAGGGGCTATAAAAAACAATTGTGTTTGCTTTATAGTACATTACTTTCAATGGTAAAACTCTTACTAATAAAAATTACCTTAGTCATGAGAATATTAAAACATCCTCGAATCTAAAATATTCTTTTAATCAAAATATAGCAATGAATATTCAACAATCATTTACTAATATCTAAAATTCTGTTGTAACAGAACAGTCTTATGTAAGAATAGTGTATGTCTAAATTTGTGGACTACTTAAGCATGAAGCAAGGGAGATAAAAACATTCAAAAAATTATTCCTGTAGTGAAATTCAGGAAAAAAGAACATAGTTTCTATAAAGGTAGCAAATGCAAATTTGCACTGAGAATGATTATCTCTCTGTTCCATGAGAAAACTATATTTTAATGGTGTTCTACTACACTTTTTAAGATTAAAAAATAAGTCCTCAGTGTAATACACCATAACAAGTTAATGGATTGTTTCAAATTCTATGCTGACTACTAAAAAAAGTATAAAAAATTTTATAATTAAGCAGAGCGTAACTGCATTGAATTTCCAACCCTCTATTTTTTTTGGCTGTCTTGTACTTCAAATTAAATGATTAACAGGTAACAGTACGTTGGCCTAGTTAGCCACAAAAGCATGTTACTTTGGTAAGGTTTTATGTGAATGACACAAACTTTGTTTTTTTACAACAATTCTGGGTCAAATAAGAACATTTTGAAAATACTATAGCTTTTAAGGATCATGTTAGCTTTGACCTAGCATCAACTAAAAAAAACTGTTCTTAGGTAGCAAAAATATACATGCTGAGAATCTTTTGGCATCGGCATTCATATACACACACACACACACACACACACACACACACACACCCTGAGAATTCTTAGGACTCTGTATTCTATTTAGTTTC
>NW_007728030.1:19790-21761 GCF_000696425.1 Galeopterus variegatus | reverse complement strand
CACACACACACACACACACACACACACACACACACACACACACACACCCTGAGAATTCTTAGGACTCTGTATTCTATTTAGTTTCACTTCTCCCTCTTTGAGTCAGAGTTCTGTTTAAACAGTTGAAAATACTTACTTTTATATGTTTGTATTCAAACTAAAAGTTATAAATCCAGGGCCGGCCCGGTGGCGCACTGGATAAGTGCGCCGCTTGGGAAAGCGTGGCAGCGCTCCCGCCCGAGGGTTCGGATCCCACATACAGACCGGTTCCCGCTCACNTTTGTATTCAAACTAAAAGTTATAAATCCAGGGCCGGCCCGGTGGCGCACTGGATAAGTGCACCGCTTGGGAAAGCGTGGCGGCGCTCCCGCCCGAGGGTTCGGATCCCACATACAGACCGGTTCCCGCTCACTGGCTGAGCGAGGCGCGGGGGCAGCGCCGAGGGTTGCAATTCCGTTGCCGGTCCCCGGTCCGGTACGGGGGCAACACTGAGGGTTGCGATCCGTTGCCGGACACGGAAAAAGACAAAAAAATAAAAAATAAAAAATAAAAAATAATTGTCTTAAATCCATCAAAATCATAGAATGCCTAAGATAATAGTAGGAACAAAGAATAATGCGGTCAGATTAAAACAAAGGGTATCCACTGTGTTAAAAAGTAGATATCTCTACCTATTTTTTTCCACCTGGGAAAGCAGACCTTAATGACACTCAAGGCTAAAAGAGGGATCCAAGCTGTACAGATTTCTCCTGGCAAATTCTGACCCCAGATTTGAGGAGTGAAATATCTTTTTGAAAAGTCTCTCTCTAAGCCACTAACATTCTAGTTTTCTACCCCCTGCTGGCATGTAGGTAGGTATGTAAAACACTGAGAGTGATACATAAATTAGCACTATCATGAAATCTCCTAAATTGTGAATAGTTTGTGACTATAATCCAAAAGTCATTTTCTGGTGAAAATAGTTTCTCCCTACTTTTCTCAAGGAGGTGTGTTAAGTTTTTCACAGCCAGTCTAACAGAAGAATGCTATTCTTAGTTCCAAGTGAGATTATCTTTGAAAGGCTGAAAACCATTCATCTATTATCTTCCCTATTTATAAAATAAGGTAACTGTTACCTACTTCGCTGAGGATATAATCATTCGATATTTTTTTTTTTACCTTTTTGTCTTTTTTTGTGTCCGGCAATGGATTGCAACCCTCAGTGTCGCGTCCATACTGGGCCGGGACCGGCAACAGGATCGCAACCCTCGGCGCTGCGCCCACACCTCGCTCAGCCAGTGCTGGGACCGGCAACAGGATCGCAACCCTCGGCGCTGCGCCCACACCTCGCTCAGCCAGTGAGTGGGAACCGGTCTGTATGTGGGATCCGAACCCTCGGTGGGAGCGCCTCCACGCTCCCAAGCGGCGCACTGTAGCAGTGCGCCACCAGGCCGGCCCTAATCATTCGATTTTTAAAAATGCTTTGAAAGATAGTAGTAGTGAGTATTGGTAATATTGACTTAAAAGAACTCTACCAATTTTTTAAAAACGAAAGTGAGCTACCACATTAACGGTTATTAAACCTTTCCTACTATTTTCTGGAAGCATATAAAATAACAATTGGACTAAAGTATAAATATTTCAAACATAGTATGTAATCTAATGCTTCCTATAAAAGCCTATTAATTAGATAGACAAAATACAAATGAAATTATGTACAAATATACTCAAATATTTAAATGGTTAAATAAAAGTATTTAATTATTACTATCCTAGTTATTATAACTATTATTACTAACCTATATATTGAAAATATATATAATACATTAAATTGTTCTTATAAGTCTTGAAGCACTTTTCTAGATATAGGTAAAAAAAAGAAAAATTTCTAGATCTATTTCCCCACACTAAAGGTCCCTGCCTTCATGATTTTATCTGTCTTGTTTACCTTTGTTATCATGGCACCTGGTATAGTGCCTGACATACAGCAAA
>NW_007728030.1:15719-19161 GCF_000696425.1 Galeopterus variegatus | reverse complement strand
TTATCTGTCTTGTTTACCTTTGTTATCATGGCACCTGGTATAGTGCCTGACATACAGCAAATTTCAGCAAGGATTAATTGAAAAATCAATTATAAATAAACCAGATAAGATTTATTATGAAGTGTGATGTCTCCTTCAAAATTAAAGCAGTCAGTACTCCTACAGATTTTAAAGTTTTCAAACTTTAATACTTTAAATACATTAAAAAAAATTGTTAAGCACATATCAGCTGCTTTTTCAGGAAAGCTTAAAACTTTAAAACTTTAGCCAAATATAGTATCATGAGATCTAAATGAGTACACTGGGTACCTGAGCTTTACCACACCAAAACAATGAAACACATACTTGCCATAGCTTCCCCAGCATTCTGTTCTTTGAAATGGAAGGGTATCCCTTCAAATTAGGTGGTGTTTTGCTCAGGCCATCATTACCAACAGGTCCAAAGTAGCTATCTGTCTTCTCCTACAAAAAAAAAAATATATATCATTTTATTATTCTAGATATGATTTAGTCTTAGGAGATTTTAAAAATAAATGTAATTTTGAAAAAAAAAATCCTCATAGAAATTTTAAAAAAACCATCTAAATGCCAAACTCAAAATTGGCAGGAAACACAAAATTTTAAGCTACACATTAAGCTATTAGACTATTTTCAATAAAATTTCAAAATGTAAATATACACAATCTATAATGTGAAAATTGAGATGTAGAAATTGGAATTCTTGAAAATCAGTATACAAAGTTTATGAAAGGCAACTAACTTAGTTAAACCAAGAGTTGGCAGTAGGTATACATGTGTATGTGTTTGTACATAAACCTACTGATGTTTGTATCCTAATTTACTATGTATTAATTGGAACGGAGAGGTTTATTAATGCTGGCAACACAAGCCAATAACAACTTAGATAAACTAGTGGTACTCTATGACATGTTGTTATCCAATAGAATGAGTGGTGTTTAGTTTCTGCTAGAAACCTACTACCAAATGGCTTTATAGTAAATGAATTGTGAAGCATTAGTATTGTGCAAACAAATTGGAAATCATTCTCTGAAAATTCAGATTGATGTCCAAACAAAGTTGTTATATTATCCAGAGTAGTTAAACCAATCAGGAAAATTTAATAAAAACTACAATTGCTTCTGGTATGAATAACAGTAAATAATGCTTTTGAAGGGATAAAGTATTTTAGTTGTTATTCTTTAGGCACTGATACTCTGTAAATCACAGTGAATGAATACTAAGGAAGATGGTTTTCGTAAAATATCTTATCTTTTGATTCCTACTATTAGTACACACAAGTTTATGAACAGCACTCTCAAGTCAAGAAATAATGTAAATACACTAATCTTCTAGTAAAATACTTCTAGGTGAAGTTAAAGCTTAGGCTAAATAATTACATAATGTTTTCATGAAAAGCAAAAGAGCATTTTCCTGGTAGGCCCAGTGGAGCATCCTGTTATCTCTGTAGCCTGGGATTCTACAATTTCATTTCCTGCTATCTCCTTGTTCAGCCACTCCTTCACTATCCATCTACAGGATATGGACTAGAGGATAGGAAACAGCTGCCAAAGAGAGGAGATTACTTTCCAAAATGAATTATTAATATTGTAGGAAATTGGTAACCTATTTCAATCCATTCTTCAAGCACACAGTAATTGCAAGATGTTTTACCGAATGAGAGTCTCTTGAGAAGATCTGCCAAGATATGTAAAGGCACAAGGCAACTACAGGAGCAACAAATGAGCTCTTTAGTACTTTTGAATGAAAATCACATTTGCCTGATGTTATTTCAGTTCCTGATATTGGAATTACATTAGAACATTTTTCTCTAATTCAAAAAAAAATTTTTTTTTAATTTAAAATGAGTGAAATTCAAAAATTAAAGAGTTCGTCTCAACCACGTGCATTATATAATAAAACACAAGTTGTTCTGGCAGTAGATGGATTATAAAGACCAAGAACCTGGGCCCTGGAACAGACTGGGTTCAAATCTGAGCACTGTCACTAGTTACGTGGCTTTAGATAAGTGACTTAGCCTATCTGTGCCTCAGCCTCCTCATCTATAAAGTGGGGCTAATAATAGTACTTAATAGGATTGTTCTGAGGATTGAAAGAAAGCACTGTCACTAGTTACGTGGCTTTAGATAAGTGACTTAGCCTATCTGTGCCTCAGCCCCCTCATCTATAAAGTGGGGCTAATAATAGTACTTAATAGGATTGTTCTGAGGATTGAAAGAAGTAACGCATGTAAAGTTTTTAAACTATTTCCTGATACTTTGTAAGAACACAATGAAAGTTAGATCTTTCTGACTTCTATTTAAGGTATTAACTTTAAGTTACATAACAAAGAAAGTCTTTGTTTAAAATTTGCTAAATGTTGACAAATTATAAAATATTTTAAAAATCTGGTTAATAATAAACAAATACACTTTATTTTCAATTTTATACCTTTAAGCATACTAAATAATGCTGAAGCAAACTGGCTTTAACAGATAGACATAAACCAATCATAATTTAATCACTACCACCCCCGCCCCCTGCAACACACACACTTTCCCTGACAGCTTCAAAATGAAGCATTACTATATGACACATTTTAAGGGGTATTTCATAGAACTAACAAACCTCTGCTATAAATTATCTTATCAAAATAAAGAGAAATTGTTCTCTTCTCACCATCCCTCCCCCCACCACCAAGTATAGTTTATGCCCAGTGAAGTTTTAACAAACTTCTTTTTGACAATAGTGGATCGTAAAAAGGAATAGACTTTGGACTGAAGAAAAATATAATCATGAGTGAAGTGCTTAGAAATGTCAGAACCTCCTACCTCCTTTCATTTCTCACAACAACCAAAAAAGGGAAAGAAAGACCTTTAGGAAGGGGAAAAAGAGAGTCAGAAATCATATGGGAAATATAAAATCACAAAAATTTAATGACAGTTGTTATTTTATTTAAAATAATAAATATGTATATAATACGGCTATCATTTTAGTACTTTAATTTTTTTAGATAAGCTCTGATAATATGATTTCTTAAAAATCTAAATCTAAAGATGAAAATAAAAATTCTGCATTAAAAGTGATTTATTCCTAGCCAGCTGCCAAAAAAGAAAGATTTATTCAATTGACTCCTTTGAATAAATATCATTCTTAAACTGCTCTGCTTGTATATACTTGTTTTCCAAAGTATACCATCATATTTGTTTAGGCCAAAAGTATATATCTATTATGTGTCTTTATGTAAATAAATATATCTTTATGGTACTTAAATACATATGGAAGGGCCGGCCCGTGGCTCACTTGGGAGAGTGCGGTGCTGATAACACTAAAGCCACGGGTTCGGATCCTATATAGGGATGGCCGGTTGGCTCACTGGCTTGAGCTGACAACACCAAGCCAAGGGTTGAGATTCCCCTACCGGTCATCTTTATATAGGTAAAAA
>NW_007728030.1:12153-14778 GCF_000696425.1 Galeopterus variegatus | reverse complement strand
TGTATAATACTGGGTATTATCATAAAAAGTGCAATAGATAATTCCAAATACCTCCCATGTTATGGCGGTTCCCAAGTGTCACTTTGATATTAGATAAAAAACTAGCTTAGGTACTGAACTTTTGACACTGTTAATATTCAAGTAAGTAGAGTCTTTTGATCCCAAATACACAATGCTGCAACACAAATAAAAGGGTTATTTCCTCAGCTACCTTTCTGGTCATTTTAATAACATTAAGAGCACTTTCATTTAAGTATTAAGCCATAATTTACAGCAAACTGTCTCAAATATTACATTTTGTGCTCAATTAACATAAGACAGAAAATACATAATAAATCATAACATCATCTTTCCAAAATCTTCAAAATGAACCACCTCTCCTATGCTATTAATTTAATTAATAACTATAAAACTTTATTCACATTTATTGAAAAAAAACTTACAAGTGTCATTTAAGGTGAAATAATTGCTACATCATTCATGAACTACCCTTCAAATCCACCGAAATAGTAAGCTCAGCTATAAGAGAAAGAAATGTACTAATGAGCGTTCACCAGCACAAGCACATTTATGTTTTCAGCTTTAGCATATTTTCAAACCATCTGGCATCAATGCCTCTCTGGTTCTCCCAGCCTAATCTGTTCAGAATTGAATATAAAACTAGAGCTACAAGCACTTTGGGGAAACCAAAGAACAGCACACACGCAAAATAACGTTCCAAATGTGAAGCTCTAAATTAGTTTATACTTGAACTGTATCTTTACAACACTCCCATTCAAGGGTTAATGCTCCTTTGAAAACACAAGAATGGTTCAACAAATTTGTATAAATTATAGCTATCATCAGTTACCCAAGTCCTACATTAATTCCTTTTTTCTCATTTTAATCCTGACTATTAAAAGCATTTGAAGAGGTACTTCTACAAAAAAGATTCATTGATAAATGAAATGCTATCATTTTTATATTGAAAGGACCCAAGATTATCCATTTTACTTTGCATAAAATTAGTCTGCTTAACCCTAAAATGCTTAGAGGAAGGAGAGAAAAACTAAGAGGAAAAATATTCATGAAAACCCTTTTTATGTTCTCTTACCATATTATTGTCATTGACAGCACTCACATTTCTTTTGCTTAAAATAAGGAGTCTGAATTACTACTTTAGAAATTAAAATAATCTATGGATATACCAGGGCCAATATCCCTGTCAGAGCCAACTCCTGTTCATCCTCACTACCAGCATAAAAACAAATGACTTTTGAAGGATAATTTTTCAGAAACAAAGATAATTCACGTAGCACCATTTAACATAAGTTAAAGCTTTCAGACAAAGACAGAAACAATGACCAATACCAACAAATCTAAAGACGCACTCAGATAGACAGTCACTATTCCTGGAGGGGTGGGAGGGACTGGAAGCTGCTTCTTCCTCCTAACCTTGAACCACTGATATTTCCCAATATTCTGATTTTCCATTTTCTGCTACCATACTAACCTCTAAGAGAATTGCTTCTTCCGTTCAAGTTACATGAAATCCCAACCTAATCACACCATAAATCTATCAGTAAGCTTTTCGTTACATTTTTCTCCCAAAGATTAGCTCTTCTCATCTTTTTTAACGAGCCAGGATGAAATGACAGAAAAGCGCTGTGGAATTCCGGCTCTGCCCAATCTCTTCCCTATATTTCTCCTTTATCACCCCCGTTCCCCTTTCCTGATCCCCCTGCCCCTACCTGACGCCTTCCCTGAGGCTTCGTCCTTCACTACTCTAAGCTAAGAATATCAAACGGAATCTTTTCCATCTCTGGGGATTGGCTCTTACTGTTACCCACGGAGGGGAGAGGAGGGGGAGACGTACTGAAACAAAGAATTTCAAGACCCTTTACCTGGAACTTTGGCGGAAATACTCAGAAAAAGGGTATCGCCGGGGCTCTTCTTTCCTGCCATTAGACCCCATTCCTCTCCCGTCACCCTCCCAGCCCTTCATTCCCCTCAAGGAATTAGATCGTTCCCTTTAGGCCCTAAACCTTAGAGGATTCCCCTAGGTCTGCACCCCCAGCCCCGGCTCACCCCCCCCCTCTCTACTGAAGGGGGTAACATTTCCATCTTCTTTAATTAACTTGTCCCTCAATCCCAGGGCTTCCTCAAAATCGTAATGTAGTTTTTAAGGACTCAACTCTGAATTCCCCTCGAAATGGACGTACAGCCTGGCCCCTAAATGGGTGGACAGCCTTCCCTGCACTGGGGATACAGCCTTTCCCCGGAGGCTTTCCCGGGACTCCCACCCCAAAGCCAGTGCGCTCAGCTCCAGCAAGAGACCCTGTCCTCACTCTCAGGGAGACTGAGTCCTCCCGAGGTGGACATCCGCCCAGAGGACATCGCGCCTGACCTCCGCTAGGACCCCAACTCTGCGGGGGTCCTCCATCCCTGCGGCGCCCTCCCCCAGGGAGACCCAGTCTTCACTCGCCTTAGCTACTCCAAGTTGCTAGATTCTCTCTTAAACGGGGGAACAGATTTTCTCTCCCAGATCCCCCTCCGCCCCCAAGCTCCTTTCACGGCTGCAGAAAACCCGAGCGCGCGAAGGAGGCTGTGGATCTGTCCCTACGCGGTGACTCCCCAGCCGCGAGG
>NW_007728030.1:4356-12083 GCF_000696425.1 Galeopterus variegatus | reverse complement strand
CCCTACCCCGGGGCTTGGCAAGCCGCGGGAAGTAGGGAGCTGCCCCACCCCCTGTCATCAGAAGCCCCGCCCCGTCCGAGTAAGCTCCGCCCTCTGTCAGGAGAGTCCCCGCCTTCCCCAGGTCTCATAACGGCCCCTCCCCTTGCCGGTGATAGCTCCGCCCGCTGTCGAACGAAGCCGGGTCTTCTCTCGGGTCAGTCTGGAAGGCAGCCCCGCCTTCGCGGCGCTCCGCCTTCCTAATGTCACAGCTGGATCGTGAGAGGTAGACATACTCTCTTCCACTGAAACGCCCCTTGCCATCATGAGCCCCATCTCCTGGTGGCCGTACTACCCAAGCCCCGCCCCCTTGAGCGGGAGCCCGCTCTCCTTTGAGCGGGAGCCCCGCCCACTGTCAGTAGAAGCCCCACCTTTCTGAGGCCAGTCGCGGTTCGTTGCGTCCCTTTTCAGCTGAGTTCCATCTCGTCTTGTCTCCGGGTCCCACTCCACCACAAGCCGCAGCTCCACCCGCGGCCACCAAAAGTTAAGTTCAACCTCACTTTGAACCACCTCCCAAACCCTCTTTCCCCCGCTCGCGAGTCACTTACTCCTCTGGACGACTTTCCTTTCAAGCCGTGGTCTTCAAATCCCAGGAGCTTTCATGTGAACCAGCCCCGCAGCGGGGACCAGCTAAGGACCCAGGCTTTTGGTAAAACCGGGCGGCGTCACCACCTCCCACCTCCCCTTCCCTTCATCCCCTGCACCATTGTTAAAATGAAGAACACAAACCAAAGCAGAGAAACGACTCACCCTCGGGCTACTCCGCAGATTCACGGCCCTGGACGTGTGAGCGCTCTTTGGCGCCTTGATGTTTATTCCCCGCCCCCATCCCCATCATGGACCCTTTGTGCTTTGACAGCAGTGCTCCACAGAGCCACATTAATCCTAAAATATGCAGCTGCTTGAAGTGAAAACCTGATTATTGAAATCAATGTCCACCAGCTTCTTTTTATTCGTAGGTCTCATCTTAGAATCCTAGAACTTGTGATGCTGAGGTACTCAAGCCTGTCATACTCAAAGCCTTGTATTTACAACCAAAAATTTAACACCACTTTATTCTCCTGGAATTAAACTCATAAACTACCTATACAAATACTTTCAATGAACCAATGAAATGTTCTAATAATATAAAGGCGTAACAAGAGAAAGTAGCTTATAATAAAATACTATACTGATATCAATAGAAATTATAAAACAATAGGTCTTTCACAATACATATACTCTGGCACCGATAAGAGAACTACAAGACAAAAACTGCCCCCACAAAATTTTAATACGCCCCCTAGGGGCAGTACTGTGCCCACTGAGAACCTTTGCTTAAGATTTATCTCTGAGGAAAGGAAATGCTTCAAATACTCGTACAGAAATTCATTCTTTTGTTCAGGCATCTAATGACTAGTTTTTTGAGTACCAATGTATATGCCAGGCACTGTAGGAGATGTAAAGCTGAATTAGGCAATATTCCTGTCTTCCAGGAGCTTATAGCCTAGTAGCCAAGCAAAAAACATGAGTATAAAAATGTATCAAAAGTGAAAGGTGAGAAGAGATCAAGGAGATACATAAGAGCCCTTTAGGAATATGGGCTTTTGAATTTTTTGTCCTTTTTGTGACCGGCCGCACCGCGCTCAGCCAGTGAGCGCACCGGCCATCCCTATACAGGATCCGAGCCCGCGGCGGGAGCTCTACTGCGCTCCCAGCGCCGCACTCTCCCGAGAGCGCCACTGGCTCGGCCCTTGAATTTAAACTTCTCATTTACCCCCCTTCCTCCTTTCCTCTCTTCCTTTTCTTACTCCCTTCCTTCCTCCTCCTCCTCTTTCTGCCCTTCTCCTGTAGCACCAGTTTATAATCATCTCTATAAGATGTCTCCCTGGTTCACTGCCCAATGCTGGCGGCCCAGAATCCTCTCAATTTAGGGTCATGCCCACAGGGCAATTCTGTCCAGAAAACAATTTCAATAGCATAGTGCTGAGAACAGCGTCCTTAGCTGAATGGCTGCCAGTTATTTTATATCCTTGTACAAAGCAAGACTGGTATCATCATCACTCAAAAACACTGGTTACAGACTTAAGCAGTATGAATGTTTATTTAGCATAGCAGATTGTGCCAGCCCACATAAATCTGTTTAGAGATCATGCTCACAGAGTTACTTGTTTTTATTAAAATAAACTCATTTATAAAAAATTGTAAATATGACTGATTTTAACAGCTGCATGGCTCTAGAAGTAACTTTTTACCCATGGATTGGCACACTTAGAAGAGTCTAGATTTTTTATGCAAATATTTTGCAGTTTGTCATACACAGACTGGTATGGCAAAACTTCAGCACTGTTAGAGATGAGAAGTGGTTCAGCATGTTTTAAAAAGCACAGCACTTTTGCTATTCAGAGCCTCTTCCACCTTTGGAACAGTGAAAAAAAATATTTGTTGAAAACGAACAGCTTTGAATAAAAAGTTCTGAGCGCTGGTGTCATCTGAAGAGAAATAGGCTTCCAGCGGCACTTTTTGTAGTAGTTCCCTTCTGTTATTATTTTTCCTTTTTCTACTTTTAAAAAAGTAGAAAAAGGAAAAAGTCTTTTAAAAAACATACCATAAAACAGACCAGTCAAAAAGACATCAAACTAAGACACTTTAAACTTTTAACTATAGTGAGGAGAACTTGAGAATTTATCCCTGGTGAAAGGCTACCACAATTTTCTCTAATCGCTACCTTAGAAGGTGAACAAAAATGTTCCTGCTAAAGTTAGTTGAGGCTGAACAAACTTCCAAAGTCAATTTAGGGCCAGGTCATTTCCTATTCCTCTTAGTGCTTGCTCTTTGAAAATAATGATGTTATTGATAATAACAACAGTAAAAACAAGGCGATATTCTTGGCACTTGCAAGATGCCCTCCCCACTCCACTCCTCCCCTTTCTGTACGTAAATAAGACCATCTACAAAGACACTTCAAAAAGTTTGTGGAAAAGTAGAATTAAAAAATAATACGAATCTTTCTATGAATTTTTTGAAGACCCTTTGTATAGGACTGTAGATGCAAAACAAGAAAAACAGAGAAGAAAATCTGATTTTCCAGAATTTATTCAAGGAAATGTGATACACTTTATATTTTAATCATGGTGTCATCTGAGTTGGTTCATTCATTAATATGGAACCCTATTCCCCACCAAAAAGTTTAGTGGATATGTCAACACTCTCTCTCTGAAAGAAAAAATGGCAGTGCATCTCTTTTGACCTAAATCTTAGGACACAAATAACCCTAGGGGAATACCTAACTAGAAAGCAATACTAGAGTGAGAAAATGCAGTGAGTGATTCATTGTATTTCAAAGTCTTAGCAGAGGAGTCTAAGTAGCAGTCTTTAAACTTTAATGTGCATGAAAATTATTGAGGAAATGTGTTTAAAAATAGATTCTCACATCCCATTTCCGGGAGTCTAATGCAGTGGATGGGTCTGGGATGAGGCTGTGAATCTGCATTTGACATGCAGTTGGTGACCCTTATGTAAGTGAGCTGCAGACCTCACTTTGAGAAATGCTATTTTAAACAAATGCTTATAATTAAGGAAAAACTTATTGCATTTTTGTAGAGTTAACTAAGGGTTACAAAGTACAAAAAGTCAATATCTCTGAGAAGAGATATCCATTCCTAAAACTGTCAGTTACATGGACATCAACACAAGGAAGGAAATTCTACTTCAGTCATTAAGAACTTTTGGACCCGTTGCAGACTTCCATTTTCCTGGAAACCTTATGAGGTTTAATAAGGCTCATTAAACTCTGGGCACTTTAGATATGTTATCCCAGTTTATCCTCTTGGTGTCTCTGTGATGTAGCTGGTATTGTTTGCAGTTAACATATGAGGAAACTAAGGTTTGGAGAGGTCAACCTGCCCATCTAAGTAAGCTGGGTTTTTAACCCTCCCTGACCAGTCTTAAAACCTAACAGATGTGTGACATACACTGCTTCTAAGAAGGCAGGCATTGTGTTATCCAAGCAAGCTACAGTGTGCACAGAATCTAAGAGCATTCACTAACACCAAAGTCAGACAGTCACTGTTCAAGTCCCAGATTCTCTGCCACTTGCTGTTATCAAGCAGTTATTGCATAACAAACTCATCAAAATTAAGAAGCTTAAAAGACTAAGCAGTTCTTTAGCCCACAAATCTGTGGGGCAGCTGGATGGTTCTGCTGATCTGGACCAGGTTTAGCTGACCTCGACTGGACTTGCTCATGTGTTTGTGGTCAGCAGGTGCATTGACTGGGTGCTGCCTGGTCCAGGAGTGCTGCACTCATATGTCTAGGGACTGGCTCATCTAGCAGGGCCTTGGTCTCATGTCCAGTGGTTGGCTGGCTGTTGATCACGGAGGTGACTGGCCCAGGTGACTCAGCTTCCAGTGGAATAGCCTGGACTCATTCACATGCAGCCACAGGGTTCCAAGAAAGAGAAAAGCACATTTTTTTTTTCCCTTTTTGTCTTTTTTTTTTTTACTGACCGGTAATGGGATCGCAACCCTCGGTGTTGCGTCCGCACTGCGCTCAGCCAGTGAGCGGGAACCGGTCTCCACATGGGATCCAAACCCTCGGCGGGAGCGCCACCACACTCCCAAGCGGCGCACTCTCCAGTGCGCCACCGGGCCGGCCCGAGAGAAGCACATTTTAACACCTCTCAAGGGCTGGCTGGTTAGCTCAGTTGATGAGTGCAGCTGTATAACACCAAGGTCACACCAAACACCCCACCACCCTCACCCCAAAGAAGACTTCTTGAATCCTAAGCTCAGAGCTAACACACTGTCATTTGTGCCACATTCTACTGGCCAAAGCCAGTCATAGAGCCAGGCTGGAGTCCGTGTCTTGATGAGAGCAGCTGCAAAGTCACATTGCAAAGGATGCAGTTACAAGAAGGGTAAACAATTGTGGCCATTTCTGTCACCGATTTACCACACTATGTGACTAAAAACAGGTTTCTTAACCTATATCTGTCTATATCTGTTTTTACTCGTTTGTAAAATGAGGATAATATTACAATTGTGTCTGTCTCAAAGGGTTAATAGTTCATGTAAAGGTCGTGGCTTATCTTAATTTCTCATAAAATATCAGCCGTGATGATGCTGATGATGTCCTCTGGCTTCTTTCCAGCCTGAAAGTCTTATGAATTTGCATGGAAGAGAAACTAGGCTGATTTTATGTGGCCCTACAGCAAAGGACATTGGTCCTGATTTTCTCACTCTTGATTTCATGCTGTTTCAGTTAACACTTTTCTGGCTGTGAGGTACAGAAACCCACTCAAGCAAGCTCAATTCAAAGAGCCAAAGCTACTGTTTGTCTCTGCATGTCCACTCCATCCTCTTCTCTCTTGACATCTTTTAAAAAAATTTTTTCCTTTTATTTTGATAGTTTTAGTTTTATAGAGAAATTGAGCAGAAAGTAGAGTTCCCATACCGCTCCCTCCCCCCGTTTCTCCTGTTGACACGTTACATTAGTGTGGAGCATTTGTTACAGTTATGAATCAATATGGATATATTATTGTTAATTTTATATTAGGGTTCCCTCTTTGTATTTTACAGTTCTATGAGTTTTGCCTAATGCATAATGTCATGTATTCACCATTATACTATCATACAGAATAGTTTTGCTGTCCTAAAAAATCTTCTGTGCTCCATCTATTCATCTCTCCCTCCCTCCTCCCCTGAAATCCTGGCAATCACTTAATTTTTTTTCATCATCTCAAACACTTCTCACTTTTTGGTATTGGAAACATTCAAAATCTTCTCTTCTAGCTAATTGACACTGTACAATAAATTGTTAATTATAGTCACCCTACGGTGCTATAGAATACTAGATGTTATTCCTTCTATGTAGCTATATTTTTGTATCTGTTAACCAACCTCTCACTATCCCTGCTGTCCCCCACCCTTTCCAGCTTCTGATAACTGCCATTCTGCTCTACTGCTATGTGATCAACTTTCTAAGCTTCCACATATGAGAACATGTGGTATTTTTCTTTCTACTCCTGGCTTACTTCGGTTAACATAATGTCTCCCAAGCTCATCCATGCTGCCATGAGTGACAGGTGTTCATTCTTTCTTATGGCTGAACAGTATTCCATTGTGTATGTATAGCACATTTTCTTTATCCATTCATCTGTCGATGGACACAGGTTGATTCTGTACCTTGGCTATTATGAATAGTGCTGCAGTAAACATGGGAGTGCAAATCTCTCTTCAATATATAGATTTCCTTTCCTTTGGATATATCCCTAGCAGTGGGATTGCTGGGTCATATGGTAGTTCTATTTGTAGTTTTTTGAGGAAACTCCAGACTGTTTTCCATAATGGTTGTACTAATTTACATTCCTACCAACAGTATATAAGAGCTCCCCTTTCTTTGCGTCCTCACCAGCATTTGTCATTTTTTGTCTTTTTGATAATGGCTATTCTAACTAGAGTGAGATGATATCTCATTGTGGTTTTGATTTGCATTTCTCTGATGATTAGTGATGTTGAGCATTTCTTCATATACATGTTGGCCATTTGTAGGTCTTCTTTTGAGAAATAGCTGTTCAGCTCATTTGCCCATTTTCTGTTTGGATTATTTGTTATTCTCTCTTGACTCCTTTTAAGACTCCTCTAGAACATGGTCAAGCTGAGTGGCCTTAGCCCAGGAGTCCAATATGACTGTTTAGCTCTGTTCATTAGAGCTAAATGGCCTGCTTCTCGGTGTCCCAATTCCAAAATCTAAAGAGAGAATCTGATTGGTCTAGCACAACTTTTCTTAAAAGGTCAGTTCAGTCAAATCTGCCATGGCAGGAAGAGAAGGCAGTCTTGCAGGGAAAGGTCAGCTTTATGGGGGCAGCAGAGGCTAAGCAAGGGCAGTTCCTTCAGAAAATGGCTGAGACAGAAAACACAATGATTCACATCTCCTGGACATACACAGGTTTCTCTAATATTTGAAATTAGCTTCTCATCAAATGTCAAAGTAGTCAACTTCAAAGACCTTATAAAAATCATCTCCTCTCTGAGCATTTCTTAATAAAGTGGAGGCAGGGTGGCTATTTCTCTCATCCACTCACCAAATACCTACCCCTCATACTTTAACTCTCACATGGGTGTTATGCTAGGGCTGCCGTAAAAAAGTACAGGCTGAGTGGCTTAAACAATAGAAATTAATTTTTCTCACAGTTCTGGAGGCTTAAAGTCCAAGATCAAGGTGTTGGCAGAATGGTTCCTTTTGAGGGCTGTGAGGGAAGGATCTGTTCCAGGCTTCTCTCTGCAAAGACTTTATATTCCAAACATGGTCACATTCTAAGGTACTGGGGGTTAGAACTTCAACATATGAATTCTGGTGAAGACACAGTTCAACTCGTAACAATAAGAAAACATT
The DNA here is from genome assembly GCF_000696425.1 of Galeopterus variegatus. Taxonomy (NCBI): domain Eukaryota; kingdom Metazoa; phylum Chordata; class Mammalia; order Dermoptera; family Cynocephalidae; genus Galeopterus; species Galeopterus variegatus. The sequence goes on along the minus strand of NW_007728030.1, from coordinate 4,673 downwards.
CATCACTATAAACAATGCTAGTATCTGAGCCTGTTCTTTTTCTGGCAACATCACTGGACTTATCTACAATTCTGCATGTGGGAATGTCCTTCAGTCCCTGTGAGTATCCAGTATCTACTTATTAACTTTCTGTGTCTGTAACTTATAAAAAAAGCCTTCTTTAAAGCTACAAGTCCATGAAAGAGCGGTCATAACTGGATATTTTTTTGAAGGCTTTTTAAAAAATATTATGAAGCCTTTATTTTAAATCATGTGTAATCAAATAGCATTTGTTTACACATTGCCTACAGCAATGATTTTGGCTAGACAATACAATC
>NW_007728030.1:0-210 GCF_000696425.1 Galeopterus variegatus | reverse complement strand
TGGTATTGGAAACATTCAAAATCTTCTCTTCTAGCTAATTGACACTGTACAATAAATTGTTGTTAATTATAGTCACCCTACGGTGCTATAGAATACTAGATGTTATTCCTTCTATGTAGCTATATTTTTGTATGTTAACCAACCTCTCACTGTCCCCCACCCTTTCCAGCTTCTGATAACTGCCATTCTGCTCTACTGCTATGTGATCAA
>NW_007728029.1:337039-341601 GCF_000696425.1 Galeopterus variegatus | reverse complement strand
AAGGCCTGTTCAGTTGGGATTCTGGAGAGAATTTACAGCAGGGACGATGCACAGAGTCGTGGGCAAGGCTGTTGAAGCACCCAGGAACTAGCAGCAATGACAAGGGGTCCCCATTCTGAAGCCAAAAGTGACAAGAGGAGGGAAAGGTGCATCCTGGTAAGAGCTGGAGCAGAGAGCTGAGCAGTGGAGGGATGGCTGCTGCTGGAAGCAGGAATCAGATGTGGGGGAGCAGGAGAGCGCACCCCCATCCTCCCCCTTCCCAGCCTGCCTGTGTCTGAGCCAACCGAGATGGCCTCAGGGCAAGAAAGCACAGTGCCCGTCTTTACACTCCAGCCCCTACACACACGCGCACACACACACACACACGCACACACGCACGCACACACACATGCACGCACACGCACGCACACACGCACACATGCGCATGCACGCACGCACACACACGCACACATGCGCATGCACGCACACGCATGCACACACACACGCACACGCACGCACACGCACGCACACACACAAGCACACGCACGCACACACACAAGCACACGTACATGCAGGGAGGGCAGAGAAGGCAAAAACACAGGTGACGGCGGCAGGGACAAAGAATAATCAGCGCCAATACTTTTTATCAAGTACGACCGACAGGAAAAGCCTCTCATCTGCCTCCTGTTCTCTCTCTATCTGCTGTGCTCCTCAAAATCTAACCATTCAGATTAAAGAAAAACACCAGATACATTAATAATCACTTAACTGGAGATAACACCTACAGCAGAACATAGGGTCAGTGGAAATCTATGAAACAGCAGCAAAATGCAAGATATAGATGATGGTGAGGATGGATACGGATGACAGAGAAAGACAGCTGGCAGGTAGATTAGATAGGCAGACAGGTAATGGTAGGTGCTGATGGTGGACAGACAGGTGATAGATGTAACAGAGATTTGAAATGAGACAAAGAGAGAAGTACATGGTGNATCTGCTGTGCTCCTCAAAATCTAACCATTCAGATTAAAGAAAAACACCAGATACATTAATAATCACTTAACTGGAGATAACACCTACAGCAGAACATAGGGTCAGTGGAAATCTATGAAACAGCAGCAAAATGCAAGATATAGATGATGTTGAGGATAGATACGGATGACAGAGAAAGACAGCTGGCAGGTAGATTAGATAGGCAGACAGGTAATGGTAGGTGCTGATGGTTGACAGACAGGTGATAGATGTAACAGAGATTTGAAATGAGACAAAGAGAGAAGTACATGGTGGCAAAGCAGAGAATAACCCACAATTTTCTCGTCTGAACCTTTTTTGCTTAAGTTTGCTTGGCAAAGCCCTGAGTTAGCACCAGATCTCTGCTTTAACACCTTCCTAGGAAAAAGTAACTTGCATTGGGTTAAAGCGACTTAACTAAAGCAGATTCATCTTTGCTACTGAGTGTTTAAATAAATGCAGCAATGCTGACAGCTTACCCTGGGAGGAGTAGTAGTCCCAGAGGCTTAGTCAGGGTGTGCTCCTACCTGGAAAGGTAACTGCAGGGTCCTGTTCCTTTTCCCCAGGTGTCTCCAGCCATGGAAATGCGCTGCTTCTCACAGTGAGTCTGCACAGTCCACAGTCTTAGGGAGTCGCACACTGTCCATCTTCTCCATGGTAGAATGCAAGCTCCACAAGGGCAGAGATTTCTGTCTGTTTTGTCCTGTTTTGTTTTGCTGTGTCCCTATCCCTACAACAGTGCCTAGACATAGCAGGAGTTCAAAAACTATTAATTCTGTGAATGAAAAAAATGAATGTATGATCAGTGAGACTTCCAGGTCTAAATAAGACACCTTGTTAATATGTGTGATAATATGCACAGGGTTCATTTCTCAGACCCCCAGCATTGACTTTCCCAGACTCCAGTCTTATGATTAACGTTCCCTGAAACCACTGTCCTCTTCACATAAGTCTGACCTTAGCTCAGACACAAGACCCACATAAAGAACTAACAGAATCAGGCAGTGCCAGCTTTCTTTGCATGGGACTTTCCTGCCCCGACCCCCACTAGACAGGACAGATGCAATGCTCTCTACTTCTTTACATGCACATAACTTTGATTTAATAAAGATGATGTTGCAAACATTTTGAAATAGAAAACACTTATTCAACAACTATCAAACCCCCACTAGACAGGACAGATGCAATGCTCTCTACTTCTTTACATGCACATAACTTGGATTTAATAAAGATGATGTTGCAAACATTTTGAAATAGAAAACACTTATTCAACAACTATCAAGCATCTACTCTGTGCAAAGCTCTGTGTTCCCTGCTGGCCTTGCTTCTGGCCTTGCTGGAAAGAAGAGGTGAGGAAAAAAATTATTCTAACACGATAGTAGGCTGAAGGCTGTAATAAGGATCGTAATGGATGGGCAAACAGATTTCCACAAGGTCTATTCTAATCTCCTGCAGCCCACACATACACACAACGAGGCAGATTATTACCCTTCTCCTTTCTAATTTGTCCAATATATTTCACATCAATATATCAACAAGAAAATAACAAGACATTCCAATATGTTCCTTCGCAAATATAATTATGTAATCTTCTGGCAAACAAGTAAACTCCTAGCTAATGCAAAGCTTGCTTTCAAAATGTTCTTTCCTCTTTTTCTGCCCAGAGCAGGCTTACAAATAAATACTGAGCGTGCCAGGAAGTTGCTCAATTATTCATGCACTAAAACTTTTTAAGCATAGCTGGGAAAAACAATCTTCTTGAATTTACCTACTTGCCCAAAAGCAATGTGTTATTCATCAGCAGGGAAGAGGTTTCTCCATATTTATTTTATTTACCTGTCAGGAGGCCCTCTCCAGGTGAAGTATATCAAAATGCATTTTAAACCACTTAATTTCACCAGTCAGCACCTGTCTGCCTCAAGCCCGAATTCAAAGGATTCTGCTCCATCGGTGTTAGAGCAGAGGTCAGAGATCACACTCTCGGCATCCACGGGCACACGTCCACCATTCACTCCACAGGGCATGAGGCAGAAGGCACAATGGAGAATTGGCAATGCCACCCAAGCTGGGAGACCCGGTGTCCTGCCAAGCACCATCATGTCGTAGCTCCACGGCCCCAGCCATCATTTGACCTCTCTATGGCTCATTTTCTCGTCTTGCAACCAAAACCTTAGAAAAGTGACATGTGCTCTGCCTATCTTGAAGGCTGAGATTATGTCATTTAAATTTGTACGTGTATTTAAAAGGTGATTTTATGTAAGGATGTGCTTACATAAATACCTATGTTCCTCAAAGTGGGTATTTGTATGCATCTCCCTGAGAACGAAACACACCTGACTGAGCTTGTGTTCATGGGTTTCAGTCTCACTCTCAGCTGCGGAGCGTATGGCCCACTCCTTTAGTCATTTCACAAGCACTGATTTGAGTGTCGTAGCTGGCCAGCAGGGATACAAAGACATTTCAGTGAGCGCACAGGACAGTGGAGGAGCTCGAAAAGTAAGAATCGAGCATGATAAAATGGCTTACAAGGTAATCCAACATTCCAGACCAAAAAAGAAAAAAAATGAAGATATGACTTTATCAAGGTAGTAACAATAAAACAGAAAGCAGAGTGGAGCTGAGAAGTTCCAGTGGCATTTGGTGGTGTTCCTGGCATGGCAGGGATGACCAAACGAGCTGTAGCTGATGGTAAGAAAAATAAAAAAAGAAGCAGATTGAGGGTAAAGAAAAATACAGACCTAAGATTTGTGCTTGGTGGTGCAAACCCATGAACTTTTTGAAGTATAAAGAGGTTGCCATGGCTGTCCTCACCCAGAGGACATGCCTCTGGGGAATCACAGTTAGGGACAGGAATTTGTAGGGTAGAGAGAGCAAGAGATACTGGACGGATGAAGCATAGCTCCTACACCCTAAAACCTTACAAGGAAGCATTTCGATGGCCCTGGACGGATGAAGCATAGCTCCTACACCCCAAAACCTTACAAGGAAGCATTTCGATGGCCCTGGATGGATGAAGCATAGCTCCTACACCCCAAAACCTTACAAGGAAGCATTTCAATGGCTTGAGGGCTGTCAGGGAGAATTGGGGAGGGTTCAACATCAAACCAGCCATGTCATGTCACCGTCCTTCTGATGGGTCAGCAGGCAGGTCTCCTCCTCAGCCATGAAATCAAGTGAACAGTCTCTCCAGCCGGCTTCTACCTCCTGCTCAGACAGCGGTTCGTTACTATTTTAACTACTCTTTGAGGTCTATTAGGCAGATCTCCCAGAGCCTTCACATACAAAATTTACTCTACCCTAAAAAGTCTAAAATAATAAAAGAAGAAACTTGTATTTCTCATTCATAATCATTTTTTCCTTTCAAAAACATGTACCCATGGCTGCAGCCGAGCATCCGGTAGAATTAAACTTTACATCTGAGAGTGATGCTGCGCAGGGAGAGCGGAGGCTCAGACAGGACAGATGATTTCTCAAGGACACGCAGCTGAGCTTGCAGGGCTGCTATGAAGACCCGGGTTCTGTGCCTACAAATGTGGCTTCTCCACAAGGCTCAGACGCTTTGTTAAATCTTG
>NW_007728029.1:326186-336891 GCF_000696425.1 Galeopterus variegatus | reverse complement strand
CCGGGTTCTGTGCCTACAAATGTGGCTTCTCCACAAGGCTCAGACGCTTTGTTAAATCTTGTATTTGACCAACCTTGTTGGAAGTTAGACACAGACCGACTGCTAGTAAGGAGCTGGTAGCCCCTGCCCAGGCAGCTCTTGACTACACCGTTGAATGTCAGATGTTTCCTGATAAACATGCCTCCAAATGTCAACTTCCTGAGGTGGGCTTTCCTCTGCACATGCCTGGCAGGGGGTCATCTAATCTCTGCTCAAATTCCTTTGAAAATCAGAATGCAGTCATGTTGGAAGTAGGCGTTTCATTACGTAGGAACACTTGAAGAAAACCCCCGTTCCGTTTGTCTCTGCCTTTCTCTGGCCCTGCACATCCCACACATCGCCCAAGCACTCGCCTCCGCTCCCAGCTCCTTGACTTCGCCCTCCATTCTCTCTTTTTTTATATTGAAACACAATTGATCATACATATTTGAGGGGTACAGAGTTGACGATCAGTATTTGTGTACAGTATGTGATGATCAGATCAGGACAGTTGGCATATTCATCATTACAAAATGTACTCATTCTTTGTGAACACTAACCAATTTCTCCCTAATCCCCACACCTTCCACCCTCTAACAACCACAGTTCTGTTCTCTCCTTCTGAAAATTCAACATATTGTTTGTTGTATCTTTTTTGTTTATTTCTTCATTTTTTAGCTCCCACTTACGAGTGAAGACGTGGTATTTCTCTTTCTGTGTCTGGCTTATTTCACTTAATATAATTTTCTCCAAGTTCATCCCTGTTGCTGAGAATGGCAAAATTTCATTCATTTTTATGGCCGAGTAGTATTCCGTTGTGTAGATACACCACATTTTCCTTATCCAGTTGTCTGTGGTGGACATTTAGGTTGGTTCCATGTCTTGGCTATTGTAAATAGAGCTGTGATGAACATGGGAGTGGGGGTGTCCCTTTGACACGATGATTTCCTTTTCCATAATAGCTGCACGAACTTGCAGCCCGACCAACAGTGTAGGAGGGTTTCTCTTTGTCTGCAACCTCGTCAGCATTTGTTACTCTCTGTCTTTTTGATTATAGCCAGCCTCACTGGTGTGAGATGATATCTCAGTGTGGTTTTGATTTGATTAGTGATGTTGAGCATTTTTTCATGTGTCTGTTGGCCGTTTGTCTGTCTTCCTTTGAGAAATGCCTATTCAGCTCCTCTGCCCATTTTTTAATCAGATTATTTGGTTTTTTTACTGTTATTTGAGTTCCTTATATATTCTGAACCCCCTGTCAAATGCATAGTTTGCAAATACTTTCTCCCATTCTGTAGGTGGTCCTTTCACTCTGTCGATTGTCTCCTTTGCCGTGCAGAAGAAGCTTTTCGGTTTTATATAATCCCATTTGTTCCCTCCTCTCTTTTGACAAGAATCTCTAATCCCAGGCTTCCCTCCCGGTTTCCCAAGGTGGGACCTTCTACTTGGAGAGGCAGACAACACTGCCTCCTAGTGGCCAATTCAAGGCTCTACAGGGGGGCGAGCCTGTCATTAACCCAGAGAGGGAAAGAAAAGAGATCTCCGTCTATTTCATGGCAAATCAGAGTGGAGACAAGGACAAACTATGAGCATAACTGAGACATCAGCATCCTCGTTCTGATCCTCACCTCCACGTGGAGATGCCACAGTGCCTTCTGCCCCCCCCCCCCACCTCCCATTCAGAAACTTTGTCTCAATGAGGATCTAGGGTCGGTCACTGTGGACCTCTATTGAAGCCACAACCCATCTGTTCCACACCAGGAGAGCTCTAGCATAGATAATTTTAAAAGCATTGTACAAACAGGAGAAAAATAATTAAAAAGGAATTTCCATCTTTACTGGCAAGCTCAAAGGTTATTAAAGATAATGTAACTTTTCATCCCTAGCAACACTTCTCATGTCCCCTTTATCTCCTCCAAAACTTGCCTTCATCTCTTCCCCCTTGGTACTGCTCTCTTTCATCCTACTCCCATGTTCTAAAACAAACAAAATAACGCATCCCCCAGCCCCGTTTCTACTCATCTGCTGCCTCGAGGTCTTTACCTGCCTCGTCCCTTCTCCCTCTCAGTCCTTTATTCTGAACATAGCTCCATTCCCTGTGCCCTTTCTTTCTTCTTCCAGCTCCGGTCCAGCCCATCTCATTCCTCGTCCACCTGTTCTCACACATGCCCAAGCACCCGTTTGGCCTTGGCAGACTCTCTTTGCAGTGTGGGGAAGGGAAGCAGCCCAGCTGAGAATGTCAGACTCTCTGAGGGGCCAGTCGGGGACAAGGCTGGGCATATGTGTGGCTGAGACGTCTGACTAAGCCACACGCACTGCAGTGTGACGTGATCTCTCGCTGCTTCCTCTCCTGGCCTCATACACATTCGTGGTCACAGAAATACACTCGGAAGCTACCTCCAAGCCTTAAAAATGGGATTTGATCATTTTACAAAGATGGCTATTTATTAAACAAAAGGAAATACAAAGAACCTTCTGAAGGTTAGTAGATTCTGGCTCTAAACTTATGCTAATTCTCAGATAAGTTAAAATATGCTCCCCAGAGGGCTTCTGGAGGTCAGGCAATAGGTACTGTTTTCCATTTTACTGTATATTTCAGTGAGTCCAGTGGAATAATGGACACATCGAATTCTCAGATAAGTTAAAATATGCTCCCCAGAGGGCTTCTGGAGGTCAGGCAATAGGTACTATTTTCCATTTTACTGTATATTTCAGTGAGTCCAGTGGAATAATGGACACATCATGTGTTTATTTCCCCATCCCTGGAACTTATATTAAAAAGAGGTTATGCTTAGAAGAGGGTGTTCTCAAGGCAGGGCAAGATGGTGAACTAGAGGTGCCCAGGACACATTCCTCCCACAGAAAAGGACCAGAACAACTAATAGAGAGCAAAGATTGATGAGAGCATCTAGGAGAGAGCCCAAGGCGGCAGCAGAGAGAGGAGAGAGAGGCACACAGCCTCAGCCACCACATCTCCAGCACTGGGACTGGTGCAGGAGAGACTTTCCCTTGCAGGGGGAAAAGGTAGGCAGAGAGCCCACACCGACCCTCATCCTCTCCCATCCTCCACAGCCCTTGCAAGGATGGAGCCAAGTGCAAGGCTGCCTAGAACACATGCACTGCATGGTTCTAGAACAGGAGCACATACAGTGCACTCCCCGCCCCCACCCTCATGACCCAAACCATGAGGGAGCACGCCCTGACCTGGGGGCAAGTAGACACTGCGCTCCCTCCCTGGAGAGGCTACAAAACCCTGATCTGAGCAGTTTGAAGCTCAGACCCAGGAGCAGCTGTGACTCTAGTCCTGTATATCTGGGAAGACAAACCCAGACCTGCTGAACTGACGCAACCCCATGTCCCTAGCCAGAGATCAGACAGGCAGACCACCCGCCACCCCCTACTCCTGCCAGTGGGCTGAGTTCTGTGTGTCCAAGCTCCCAACCCAGAAAAACAGCTCACAGTTCCTACCCTAATGAACACACCACAGGCCGGTGGAACTAAAGTAAAACGCACCCTCCTAGAGAAGTGACCAGGCGGTCTTGCCCTCACAGTCCCACCTAGAGGCTTTGACCACTGCCCAAGAAGCAGTGGGCTGAGTCCCCTATCTGCAACCCCATCTAGGAGTCTCACCCACTGCCCAAGAAGTAGCTGGCAGGGGCCCTCTCAGCAGTCTTGCTTCCTGAACTTGCCCACCACCCAAAAAGTGTCTGGCCAAGCCCCCTCTCTGCAGGCCTCCTTAGGGCCTTACCCACCACCCAAGAAGTGGCTCAGCAGCCCCACCCTTGGCAGACCCACTCCTGCACTTCCGAGGGAAGCATGACCTTGCACCTGGCCCCCAGAAGTGGTGCAGTGGACCAGCTCCTGACACAGCTAGCCAAGCCAAAGAGTGCATGATCCCCTGACTCAGAAGAAAAGCCCAGCTGTCACACCCCTGTGGAACCCACCCCTGAATCTTTGAGTCATCACACACACACATATTCGAGTGAGAAACTGCCTGGCTGACATGACCCTGGTGGGCCTACCCCTCAATCAGAGAATCAGCCTGGTGATCCTGCCAGTGGTGAATGATAGAGTTTGGATGTGTTGTACCCCCAAAACTCATGTGGAAATCTGATCCCCAGTGTGGCAGTGCTGGAAGCTGTTTGAGTCATGGAGGCAGATCCCTCATGAATGGATTAATGCTCTCCCCAGGGGGGAGGGGGCCTGAGTGAAATCTAACTCTATTAGTTCCCATGAGAGCTGGTTGTTTAAAAGACCCTGGTACCTTCTCTCTCTCTCTCTTGTTTCTCTCTCTTGCTTCCTCTCACCATGTGATCTGCTTGTACCTATCAGCTGCCTGCCAATTTAGGCCATGAGTAGAAACAGCCTGAGGCCTGTGCCAGATGCAGCTGTCCCAGAATTCTAAGCCAAATATACCTCTGTTCTTTATAAACTACCCAGTCTCAGGTAATTCTGTTATAGCAACACAAATGGACTAATACAGAAAATTGGTACTGAGGAGTGGAGTTTTGCTATACAGATACCTGAAAATGTGGATGCAGCTTTGGAACTGAGTATTAGGCAAAGGTTGAAAGAGTTTGGAGGACTTAGAAGAAGACAAAAAGATGAGGGAATGTTTGGAACGTTTTAGAGATTGGTTAAATGGTTGTGACCAGAATGCTGATAGAAACATACAGTAAAGGCCATGCAGATGATAAGAAATTGGAATTGGATAAAAGATCACCCTTGATACACCATAGCAAGGAACTTGGCTGCATTGTGTCCATGCCCTTGGACTTTGTAGAAGGAGGGACTTAAGAGTTGTGAACCAGAATGTTTGGCAGAAGAAATTTCTAAGCAGGAAACCATTAGGAAGCTGCATGGTTACTTTTAACAGCCTACTCTGAGTTATGGCAGCAAAGGCATGATATAAAGCCAGAATTTAGGGCCAGCCCGTGGCTCACTCAGGAGAGTGCAGTGCTGATAAAGCCAGAATTTAAAAGGGAAGCAGAGGGCTGGCCCTGTGCCTCACTTGGGAGAATGCGGTGCTGGTCGTGCTGAGGCCACAGGTTTGGATCCTATATAGGGATGGTCGGTGCGCTCACTGGCTGAGCGTGGTGCGGACCACACCATGCCGAGGGTTGCAATCCCCTTACTGGTCAAATAAATAAATAAATAATAATAAAAGGGAAGCAGAGAGTAAAGATTTGGAAAATTTGCAGCCTGGCCATGTGGTAGAGAGCAGGAGAAAAATGCAAGGGTGGAGCAGATAAACTAGTTACTAAAGACATTAGCATGGCAGTGAGGCAGCCAATTGCTAATAGCCAAGCCAATGAGGAAAAATCCCCAAAGGCATTTCAGAAGTCTGGAAGAGTGACCCACCCATCACAGGCCCTGAGGCCTAGAAGGACTGAATTGTCCCAGAGGACAGACCTGGGGCACAGCTGCCCGCAGGAACCTGCTCTCTGCCTCCCAGCTGCTCTGGCTGGAACAGCCTTGCCTCAAGAGGCCCCAAGTGTGGTTTGTGCAGCTCTGGAGAGTAGAAGCCTGAAACCTTGGTGGCATCCACATCATGTTAAGTCTGCAGGCCAGCAGGACATGAGAGCAGTGGAGGCATGGCAGCCTCCACCAAGATTTCAGAGAATGTATGGAAAAGCCTGGGGACCCAGGCACAGACCTGCCACAGGGGCAGAGCTGCCACAGAGGCCATCTACTAGAGCAATGCCAAGCAGGAAAGTGGGGTCAGAGCCCCTGCAAAGAGCCCCCACTAGGGAAATGTCTAGTAGAGCCAAGGCAGTGGGGCTGCCACCAAGACCCCAGATCCGTAAGGCCACTGGCAACATGCAACACTGGCCTGGAAAGCCCACCGGGCTGCACCTTGCAGAGCTGTGAGAGCAAGAGTGCCCAAGGCTTTGGGGTCCCAGATGCCCCACTGTGCCCAGGATGCAGGACTTGGAGTCAAAAAAAGATTATTTTGGAGCTTTAAGACATAATGTCTGCCCTGCTGGGTTTCAGACTTGTTTGGGGACTGTTTCTCCTTTTTTCTGGCCTATTCCTTCCTTTTGGAACAGGAATGCATACCCAATGTCTGTTCCACCATTGTATCTTGGCAGTAGATAAATTTGGTTTTGATTTTTACAGGTTCACAGCTGGAAGGAGTTTAGCCTTAGTCTCAGATGAGAATTTGGACTTTGGACTTTTAAGTTGGTGCTGAAATAAGCTAAGACTTTTGGGACTGTTGGGATGGAACAATTGTATTCCGTATGTGAGAGTGACATGAGTTTTAGGGATCCAGGGGCAGAATGATAAGGGTTTGGATGTGTTGTCCCCCCAAAACTCATGTGGAAATCTGATCCCCAATGTGGCTGTGCTGGAAGCTATTTGAGTCATGGGGGTGGATCCGTCATGAGTGGGTTAATGCCCTCCCTGGTAGGTGAGGGTCCTGAGTGAGATCTGGCTCTATTAGTTCCCATGAGAGCTGGTTGTTTAGAAGACCCTGGCACCTCCTCTCTCTCACCCTTTCAAAGAATTATCAGATTTCAATGGCTCCAAAGACCAAATAGACCTAACAGACATTTATGGAATATTTCATCCAATAGCTACAGAATACACATTCTTTTCATCATCACATGAAACATTCTCCAGGACTGACCATATAGTGGGCCACAAAACTAGTCTCAACAAGTTCAAAAAAAAATCATATTGAGTATTTATTCTGGCCATAATGGAATAAAACTAGAAATCAATAACAAGAGAAACTTTTGAAACTACACATGCACATGAAAATTAAACAACATGTTCCTGGATGACAAATAGGTCAAAGGAGAAATTAAGAAGAAAATCAAAAAAATTCTTGAAACAAAAAAAGACAGAAACACAATATACCAAAATGTGTGGGATACAGCCAAAGCAGTAGTAAGAGGAAAGTTTATAGTAATGAACACTTACATCAAAAAAAAAAGAAAGGAAGAAAGAAAATATAGCTACAAAATGCCTACATTAAAAAAGAAGAAATTTTTAAATAAACAACCTAACAATGCACATTAAGGAACTAGAAAAAGAAGAACAAACCAATCCCAAAATAAGTGGAAGAAAAGAAATAATAAAAATTACAGCAAAAATAAGTGAAAGTGAGACTAAACACACAATACAAAAGATCAATGCAAGGAAAAGTTGGTTTTTTGAAAAAATAAACAAAACTGGCAAACCATTAGCCAGTCTAACCAAGAAAAAAAGAGAGAAAATAACCTATTAAATAAAATCAGAAATGCAAAAGGAAACATTGTGATTGATACCACTGAAATACAAAGCATCATCAGAGACGATTATGAAGAATGCAAACCTAGAGGAAATAGATAAATTCCTGGACACATATAACCTACAAAGACTGATCCAAGAGGAAGTAAAAATCTTGAATAGACCAATAACAAGTAACAAGATTGAATCAGAAATAAAAATTCTCCCAACAAAGAAAAGCCATGGACCAGATAGCTTTACTGCTGAATTCTACCAAACAATTAAGGAAGAACTAATATCAACACTTCTTAAACTATTGTAAATAATTGAAGTGGACAGCATTCTTCCAAACTCATAATACAAGGCCAGCACTAACTTGATACCAAAACCAGGCAAGGACACAACAAAAAAAGAAAACTACAGGCCAATATTCCTGATGTCATAGNAAATAAACCTCTGTTCTTTATAAATTACCCAGTCTCAGGTATTCTGTTATAGCAACACAGACTAATACAGTGAACTAGCCCCAGAATCCTTGACATGCCACATGCCCACACCCCTAGCCTAAAAATCAATCCAAAAACTCCTGAGACATCTGACCCACCATAAGCCTACACACACCTTCATCCTGAGCACCAACATAGCCTTGTCAGCACTGCCACAAATCTCCTAAGCATAGGTACATTCAGACATAGCAAAAGTGGATTACAGCTGAAGAAACTACACAGAGTCTACACTACTGCACTCATCCAGAACAAATCCATTGTACTCTACCCAATCGACACCCAAAGACACATGTGCAGATGAAAGTCCTTCCCCATGCAAGCCACTCTACAAAGTTCAAAGAGGTGACCATTCCACTAGATACACAAATATATGCAGAGAAATAAGAAACATGAAGAAAAAAAAAGGAAACGTGATGCCACCCAAAAACACAATAATGCCCCAATAATTGATTCCCCCAAATTAAAAATTGCTCACTTGCCAGAAAAAGAATACAATTAATAATCTTAAGAAGCTCACTGAGATACAAAAGAGTACAAACAATTCAACAAAATTGGAAAAACAATTCATGTGTTAAATAAGAAATTTAACAGAGAGACAGATATCATTTTAAAAATCAAACAAACCCAGTTCTGTATATTTTGTTATAAGCAACACAAACGGACTAACACACTGTCCTTCCTCTCATTCCATCTCTTTCACTGCTGTGGTCTGAATGTTTGTGTCCTTCCAAAATTCATATGTTGAGTTCACTTGGTTAGAGTGTGGTACTAATAATACCAAGGTTAAGCATTTGGATCCCCTTACTGACCAGCCTCCCCACCCCCAAAAAATTCACATGTTGAAAGCTAACCCCCAAGGGGATGGTATTAGGAGTGGGACTGGGACCTTTGAGATAAGATCATGATGATGAAGCCCTCATAAATAGTGCCCTTGGAAGAAAGGTCTGAGGGAGCTCTTTTGTCCCTCCCACCATGTGAGGACACAGTGAGAAGTCAGCAGTCTGTAGCCCGGAAGAGGACCCTCACCAGAACCCCACCATGCTGGCACCCTGATCTTGGATTTCCCAGCCTCCAGAACTGTGACAAATAAATTTCTGTTGTTTATAAGCTAAGAAATTTTTTTTAAGTCAAACAAAATCTTGGAATTGAAAAATTCATTGATTGAAATAAAAAATACATCTGAGAGTCTCAACAACAGACTTTCTTATGCAGAAGAAAGAATTTCTGATTTTGAAGACAGCTGTTTTGAAACATCTCAGGAAGACAAAATTTAAAAATGAATAAAGCTTACAAGGTTTATGGAATACTATTATGTGAACAAGTATTCAAATTATTGGCATTCCAGAGAAGAAGAAAACAAAAAAGTTATTGAAAACATATTTAATAAAATAATAGCTGGAAATTTCCCTAGTCTTGGGAAAGATATGGACATCCAAATCCAGGAAGCTCAAAGGTTCCCAAATAAATTCAGTCTAAAAATGTCCTCTACAAGACACATTGCAGACAAACTGTCAAAAGTTAAAGACAAAGAGATAATTCTAAAAAACAGTGAGAGAAAAGCATCAAGACACTTATTAAGGAATCACCATTAGGTTAACAGCAGATTTCTCAGCAGAAACCCTGCAAGCCAGGAAAGAATGGGATGATATNACAAGACACATTGCAGACAAACTGTCAAAAGTTAAAGACAAAGAGATAATTCTAAAAAACAGTGAGAGAAAAGCATCAAGACACTTATTAAGGAATCACCATTAGGTTAACAGCAGATTTCTCAGCAGAAACCCTGCAAGCCAGGAAAGAATGGGCTGATATATTTTAAACAGTGGGGGAAATAAACCTGCCAGCCAAAAAAAATTATATCCAGTAAAGCTATCCTTCATAAATGAATGAGAAATGAAGTCTTCCCCAGACAAGGAAAAATAAAGGGAATTCATCACCATCCGTCTGGCCTTACAAGAACTGCTTAGGAGAATCCTCTATCTAGAAGACAAAGAATTATAACATCCATCATGAAAACACCTGAAAAACTAAAATTACTGATAGAATAGATACATGAATTAGAAAGAGAAAGGAATCAAATCTTACCAATACAGAAAACCACCCAACCACAAGGATAAACAATAAAAGACAAAAAAAAGCGACAAACAAAACACAAAATAATCAGATAATAACCAACAAAATGATAAGAGTAAGGCTTCGGACATCAATAATAACCTTGAATGTAAATGGATTAAATGCCCAAATTAGAAAACATAAAGTGGTTTAATAGATAAAAAAAAAAAAAATGACCCATCTATATGCTACCTATAAGAAACACACCTTACCTACAAAGACACACAAAGACTGATAGTGAAGGGATTGAAAAAGATATTCCATGCAAATGGAAAACAAAAGCAAGCAGGAATAGCTATTCTTATACAAGATAAAACAGGCTTTAAATTAAAATACTAAGAGACAAGGCAGTGCATTTTATAATGATAAAGCAATCAAATACAACAAGAGGATATAACAATTATAAATATACATGTGCCCAACATCAGAGCACCCAGATATACAGAGCAAAATTATCAGATCTAAAGGGAGAACTAGAGGCCAGCACAATATTAGTTGGAAAATTTAACACCTCGCTGTCAGCATTGAACAGATCATCAAGACAGAAAATCAACAAAGAATTATCAGATTTCAATGGCTCCAAAGACCAAATAGACCTAACAGACATTTATGGAATATTTCATCCAATAGCTACAGAATACACATTCTTTTCATCATCACATGAAACATTCTCCAGGACTGACCATATAGTGGGCCACAAAACTAGTCTCAACAAGTTCAAAAAAAAATCATATTGAGTATTTATTCTGGCCATAATGGAATAAAACTAGAAATCAATAACAAGAGAAACTTTTGAAACTACACAAGCACATGAAAATTAAACAGCATGTTCCTGGATGACAAATAGATCAAAGGAG
>NW_007728029.1:320314-325560 GCF_000696425.1 Galeopterus variegatus | reverse complement strand
ACAATATTGTCAAAATGACCATACTACCCAAAGCAATCTATAAATTCAATTCAATCCCCATCGACCTACCAATGACATACTATACAGAAATAGAAAAACAATTCAAAAATTTATATGGAACAACAAAAGACCTCACATAGCTAAAACAACTCTAGGCAAAAAGAAGAAAGCAAGGGGCATCACACTCCCAGACTTCAAAATATCCTACAAAGCTATAGTAATCAAAACAGCATGGTACTGGCATAAAAACAGACACAGACCAATAGAAAAAAATACATAATTCAGAAATAAATCCACATACCTGTTCCTCAGGAAATAAGACTGTTGGGGTTAAAACAGCTTATCCTTTCTTCAAAATATTAAATTACAATTTTATACTTTCTTACTTAATATTAAATTTAATGTATTCAAAGAGATATGGAAATTACAACAAATTTACTAAACTATAACTCAAAACTTAAAGAATTCTACTGTTTTGAAGTTAGAATAGACTACATTTTAAGTTGTTTAATATTTCAAACAAAAAAGTTCAGAAATATTTACTAAATAGTAACTTTTTGCCCTTTTGCTTCAGAATCTTTATTTTTGTCAGAAATAGAATGTTACAGATAATAGCTAAATACCACCACCATCCTTTCCCCGCTCCCTCTCCAGAAATAACTAATCTTCAGAACATTACTTTCATTCAGGTTTTTTGTTTTAATAAATATGAATGTGTAGACATAATAGAAAAAATAGGTTATGCTTCATAACTGGCAGGATCCCCACATTGACCTGTGAAGACTATTTTTGTAGGAAAAACCAAGAGGAAGCCCCTAGAATGTCATCCCCTCTGCCAAAATAGCAAATCAAAAGCAATACCACGTACCTATGGGGATCTGTAGGGATTAGTGTTACCAGAGCCTGCAGGGTAAGCATGACTACATGTCCCCATCTGCCACACCATCTGAGTGGTGCAAAAACCAGGTGAGTCTTGGCGAATGACTGTGGGTTACTGCACATGTAATCAGGTGATGATGACAGTGTAGTTGTGGTTCCATATGTGAGAACTTTATTGAAACAAATTGACATTGCCCTGCCATTCATTATGTAGCTATTGAGCTGGCATATAATGTTTGCCCATTTCTATGAGTAAAGATCATCAGAAACAAGTTGCCTTCACTTGGCAGGAGGACCAGTACACCTTCCCAATCCTATCTCATGGCTGTGCCAACTCTCATGCTTTGGTCATAAGACAGACCAGAGGAAACTTGAATGTCTTAACATCTCACCAAGTATCACATACATCAGTCTAAATGGATCTAATAAGAGGGAGCTGCAAACGTGAAAGAAGGTAAAAGACAAACCCCACAAGTATTTGGGGACCTAAAACAGTGGTTAAGTTCTTAGAGACACAGCAGTCTGATGTATGTCACAATATCCCCCTCTAAAGTGAGAGAGATATCATAACACTTCATAGCACCCATTTCAAAAAAATAGACATAACTCTTTTTTTTTTTTTTCCTTTTTGTCTTTTTTCGTGACCGGCAACGGGATTGCAACCCGTGGTGTCGTGCCCGCACCGCGCTCAACCAGTGAGCGGACCGGTCTCCACATGGGATCCGAACCCTTGGCGGGAGTGCTGCAGCGCTCCCAAGCACCACACTCTACCGAGTGCGCCACCGGGCCGGCCCAGACATAACTCTTGATAGGCCTTTTGCACTTTGGAGCTTTGGAGTATACTTGGGGTATTTAGGCATGCTTCTACAATATCATTTTTGGGTAACATCCAAGATTTCTAGTTTGGGGAGGAGTAAAGAGCAAAAAAGGCTCTGTATCAGATTCAAGAAGTAGTTCAAACTGTCTTGTCACTTAGGGTTTGTGCCTCGACAGATGCAATGATATTTCCTGTGTGTAGGACAGGTAAAATATTTTATAGAGATTCTGACAAACCCCAATGAGAGAATCATGGTATAGACCCCTTGGGTTTTGGAATAAAGACACACCCTCTTCTGCCAGCAACTATCCTTAATTCGATATGCAGTTCCTGCTTCCTATTGCTGGTAAACACTTAATGCTTGACCATAAGGCTTCAAGTGATTGTGCAATCGAGCTGCCCATCAACTGTGTTTTGCCTGATCTACCAAGTCATGAGATTAGGTATTAGCCAGAATACTCACCTGTCCTTTGGAAATGGTATATATTAGAACAGGCACGAGTTCCTGCACAAGTAGCCAGGTAGTTCACTCACCTGGTACCAGTGCCTATTGCTGTGTCTACTATTTTGTTCTTAACATATACCTCATGAAGGGTTCCCTATGAAAAGTTAACAAAAAATGCAGAAATGGTTTACAGATGTCTTCACATAATACACACATAAACAGCCAAAAAGTGTATTATAGCTCCACACAAAGATTGCTCTGAAAGATGGTGGTGAAGGAAATCCTCCCGATACACAGAATCCAGGAAGTAAATCTGATTGTTCATTTCAGTGGAAAGAAAGATGGCCTGAGTCACAGAGTATTTCCCTGATTGGTTGGCATAGACTATCAAATTGGACCACTGCTCAAAAACTTGAAAATAACAAGTTTGGTAGATGGATGTTAATAAACCAGTCTGAAAAAAAAGTACATAGATAACTAACTCATAGAATGGGAATAGTTAGGAAGATACTGGTTTCCCATATAAATGCCCCCACCAGAGATCATCCAGTAAAATGTAGGTTCTCGATAATCAAGTGGAAAAGATAGCACATCTTGCAAATGTAAGCATCTCTTTCTCCAGTCACCTTGTTGATTGGTCTGAAGAAAATGTAGAAAGCAGTTATGGCAACACAATACCATGCATATGCCCCAAAACATGGACTTCTTTACACGAGGAATGTCCCCACTAACCGTCCAGTCTTCTAAGAGCAGAGACCAGGGCTGAGCCTCTGACCTGGGACCATGTTCCATGGGACCAGTCGGCACAAGTGGCAGGCTATTGCATTGTTCTCTTTGCACAATGGAGAGTGCAGCTATTTGTTATTATAGGGAGAGACCCCTACTCTGAATATGGATTTGTCTTTGCTGCCCCCTGTGTTTCTGTACCACCATCACAGGAACTTATCACATATGTCATTTACAACCACAGTATCCCACACAGTATTGCCTCTATCACACCAAAGAAAGTACAGCAATGGGCTCATGCCCTGAAATCCACTCATTTTATTCCATGGGTTCCAGAACCCAGAAGCAGGTGGCTTGATAAAACTGTAGGATGTCCCTCTTGAAGACCTTTATCTCAGTAGGTAACATATGGTGCCATTTCCCCATAGTGAGAATGCATGAGTCTGGAACAAACATGCATGGGGGTGAGGGGTGGACTGTTTTACTATTAACACAAGTAACCCACTAAAGATATCATTGTTTCTTGTCTTGACAACTTGGGGATGGTTTGACCCCAGTGTCAAGGGAGAACTGATGGTGATGAATTCGAAGCTGAGCAGTATAAGCTGATGACAAGAGAAAGCCTGGACGTTGTAAGCTTCTCATGCTACTGAATCTGTAGGAATAGGACTGCCCAGCCGAACAATTGCCACACAATAATAGGGCATGGGATACTAGGTCTGAACTTGGGAAAGTCACTGGGTGACTCTTGGGACTTTGTTGCCCAACAGTCCTTATCAATGGAAAGCTGCAACAACCCAGTAAATACAGGAACTCCAAGGATTCAGAGAATACAGAAATGAAAGCTTGAAACAAACCCTAGGGAAAAAAAAAAACAATCCAGCTAAGGGACTTTAAAAGCACATAGAGAACATGAAATGAACAGTGAAAATTGACCGCTAAAATTATCAACTCAGGAACCATGACCAACTGCAGAATTAGAGATGCCTTAGCTGTGTCTTATGTTAATTAATAATCATTTTCTCCATATTTACACCACTGACTTACATCAAGAAGACTGCTGTGGCTAATATTTTAGGTTCCAGGTACTGACAGCTCTCCATAATGAAACGGCGGCTCGTGGATTCTCTTGTCCCGTGTTTTGAGAGTGCATTTTGTTGTTGTTGTTTTACTTGCACAAAAGATAGGTAAGAGAGGTTCTGAGGGGACAAAAAGAATGAGCTGTTCTGGACACTTTCAATTCACCATCCAAATCCATTCTCTGGCTTTCTTCCACCTGTTTTGTCCCCTGGGAGGCTGATCTTTGTGGACTTCATCAAAGGCTTCGTAGCCAGCTGTCTTCCGGTTGGTCTGGATTAAAGGGAAGTGTTGGCAGGAGACTGGCTTGCACAGGAGAGTGATATCAGAGTACTTATTCCCTGGATTTTTTTTCTATAATGGAGATCTGTAGGTTAAATAAGTTTCTCTACCAGGGCCACAATTCCTGTCAAGAAAACCTCTCGGTTCTGATCAACTTTTTATCTACTTAACCCTTCTGTCCTGAAGGTGGTCATAGGTCCCGACTACTGGCTGGTTCGGAAGTCTTTAACTATCCCTTCTTGGCTTCCTGTAACGCTGCTGACAATGCCTCTTCATCAGACTTTCTTCAATTACCGCATTTGAACGTGACGTCTGTTTCCTGTTAGGATTGTAACTGATATATGTTCAGATTAGATTCTCAGAGCAAAACTGTTTGATGAAATTCACTAGCGAAGTAACTAGGTCTAATTGCCCTTGTTGACAGTCTTCTTTTCAAAATTCATATATATATAATTCACATATATATATTTAGATTTGGGTTTATCAATTTTATCAATCATTTTAACATACTCATTTTGATATTGTTGATTTTTCTGGGTTTTTTTGTCTAGAGTTTATTACATTGATTTCTGCTCTCTATTATTTTCCTTCATAGTTTATTTTTGGGTTTAAGATTTTTTTTTTAACTTCTAAACATAGAAGTCTATGATAGAAAGAGAAGGCAATGATTAGAGCATACAATAGTTCTTCCTAGCACTGCTTTAGCTGCACATCACTAATTTTTATGTATTGGATTTTTGTTATAATTCAGCATTAAATGTTCTATAATTCCCTGCATGGTATCTTCTTTGACCCATGAATTTTTTGTTGCATAATTTCCTGGTATTGGGACTTTTCTAGATATTGCATTGTTGTTAATTTCTAACATTTTTTGCCAGAGAATAAACTTTCTATTATTTTACTTCTTTGAAGCAGACTGAGAATTACTTTATGACCCAGTATATGGTTGGTTATCATAATATTTATGAATATACATTTATTGTACACTTCTATTAGTGTTAGTTTATGTTGATTGACAGT
>NW_007728029.1:317873-319718 GCF_000696425.1 Galeopterus variegatus | reverse complement strand
ACATCACTAATTTTTATGTATTGGATTTTTGTTATAATTCAGCATTAAATGTTCTATAATTTCCTGCACGGTATCTTCTTTGACCCATGAATTTTTTGTTGCATAATTTCCTGGTATTGGGACTTTTCTAGATATTGCATTGTTGTTAATTTCTAACATTTTTTGCCAGAGAATAAACTTTCTATTATTTTACTTCTTTGAAGCAGACTGAGAATTACTTTATGACCCAGTATATGGTTGGTTATCATAATATTTATGAATATACATTTATTGTACACTTCTATTAGTGTTAGTTTATGTTGATTGACAGTGATGTTCAAATCTTCTTTATCTTTATGATTTTTAATAAGTTGTTTTATTAATTGCTGAATGGGGTGTTAAAATATTCAACTCTGATTATAAATTTATATATTTCTGCTTTACTTCCATCAGTCTCTCCTTCATATATTTTAAAGTTGCTGTTAAGTACATACAAATACATACTACTATGTCTTATTTCAGTCCTAGAATTTCCATCTTTTTTATGGTTTTCATTTTTCTGCTGACATACTACTATGTCTTATTTCAGTCCTAGAATTTCCATCTTTTTTATGGTTTTCATTTTTCTGCTGAAATTTGCCATTTGCTTATATATATTTTTCACCTTTTCCACTATGTCCTTTAAAACATTTATTTTGGTTATTTTATAGCCTATGTCTGGTAATTCTACAATCTATATCTTTGGGTCTGATTATATTGACAAATTTATCTCTTGGTAATGGATAACATTTTCTTACCTCTTTGCTTGCCTGCTTAATTGTGAAAATTATATTCTGTATATACCATGTAAAAAAATAATTGAGAATAAATAGATAATATTTACCCCAAAAAAGGGTAGAAAGCTAAACCAAATATATTTGTAACTGGGCTGAGTCTGGACTTCTTTGTGGCTTTCATTAGATTCAGTTGTCTACTGGTTTCAAATAATTTAAGAGACAAAAGCTAAGGGAATTCATCAACATTAAACCTGCCCTCCAAGACATATAAAAGACAGCACTTCAAGCCGAAAGAAGACAATGCTAGAGTGTAACAAGCTAACATTTGAAGGCAAGAAACCTACTAGTAAAGTACGTACACAGATAATATCAGAATACTCCAATGTTTTAAGGGTGGTGAATAAACCACTTATATCCTCACTATGAAGACCAAAGGGCATCCCCAACAAGATCATAACAAATTGAACAACTATATATAAGACAGGCAATATTAAAAGATGTAACTTGAAATAACAAAATGTCAAAAAGAGGGGGAAATTATGTCAAAGTGTAGAATTTGCTTTGTTTTTTCCTTTTTTCTTACAGATCAAAGTTAAGTTGTTATTAGTTTAAGATTATCTATTATAACTATAACATGTTTTTTTGAAGCCTCATGGTAACCATAACACCAAAGCCTATAGTAAACATACTAAAAATAAAGACTGAGAAATCAAAATACACTACTAAAGAAAACCACTTAACCACAAAGGAATTCAGTAAGATCAGAAAAAAGAAAAAAAGAGATCTAAAACACAACCAGGAGAAAAGCAACAAAATGGAAGTAACAAGCCCCTATATATCAAAAATAACTCTAAATGTAAATTAATTAAATCCCCCAATTAAAAGACACAGAGTGGCTGAATGGATTATAAAAAGAAAACCAACATTATGCTGCCTACAAGAAACTCACTTTACCTCTAAGGACACACATCAACTGAAAGTGAAGGGATAGAAAAAAATATTTCATGCAAGTGGAAACCAAAAAAAGAGCAGGAGTAGCTATACTTATATCAGACAAAAAAGGTCTTTTAGCCAAGGAAAGTCAAAAAAA
>NW_007728029.1:315774-316929 GCF_000696425.1 Galeopterus variegatus | reverse complement strand
GTAAAACAATTACTACTAGACCTAAGAGTAGCAATAAGCTCCAACACAACAATGGTTGGAGACTTTTCACACCCCACTTTCATCAAAGGACAGATCATCCAGGCAGAAAATCAACCAAGAAACATCAATGCTAATCTTCACCCTAGATGGATTAGACCCAATTAACATTTATAGAACATTTCATCCAACAGCTATAGAATAAACATCTTTTCTCTGAAGCATATGGAACATACTCTAGAATAAACTATATGTTAGGTCACAAAATAAGTCTCAACAAATTTTAAAAAATTGAAATCATACCAACTCTCTTGCCTGACCACAACAGAATAAAACTAGAAATCATTAACAGAAGGGATATTGGAAACTGTACAAATACACAGAAATTAAACAATATGTTCCCAAAGAATGGGTCAAAAAGAAATTTAAAAGGACATTTTAAAATTCTTGAAGACAAATGAAAATGAAAACACAACATACCCGGACCTATGAAGTACAGCAAAAGCAGTTATAAGAGGGAAGTTTACAGCAATAAATGCTTACAAAAAAAAAGAAAAAAAAATCAAATAAGCAGTTTCTTAAGGAACTAGAAAAACAAGAACAAACCAAACCAAAAATTAGTAGGAGAAAAATAACAAAGATCAAAGCAGAAATAAATGAATTGGATATTTAAAAAACAACACCAAGAAATAAATAAAACAAAGAGTTGGTTTTTCAGAAAAATTGATAAGACTTTATCTAGGCTAGTGAAGAAAAAAATAGAAGTAACCTTTTAAAACAAGCTTTTTTTTTCCAGTAAACTCTTTGACAATTACTTTACTTTGGCAATCTCATTCCTCCAAACAAGTATAGGTTCATCTCTATTTATACATTATTTGGGATATGAGTCCAAATACACATTAACTAAAATCTGATCCAAAATTTTCTCTCAACACCTTTTATGTGTCTGTGTACAAATACATTACTATATATGAAAGCCTCTAATTCTTTTCTTTAATTGATTTTAGCAACAAATATTTACTGAGTCCTTACAAACTTTTTTATTCACTGTTGTCTTCCCAGTACCTAAATAATACCTATTACAAAATCCCTGTTCTCTAGTTCCTTACATTCTGATTATGATGATACATGTAAGAAGAATATGAAATATTCTTAAAA
>NW_007728029.1:301599-314137 GCF_000696425.1 Galeopterus variegatus | reverse complement strand
AATGCAGTCTTAGATATCTCATGCCCAAATAATGGGAAGAGGTCATGCACTCTATTCTGCTCAGACCACATCTGGAGTAAAGATTAATTAGAAAATCGGACTTCTCCCAAGTGGTCTGACTTCCAGAAGGTGAATGAAATTGGCTGTGATTTAAACTCAGGAAGAGAGGGCAAATGGAAACTGGACTGTTGGCTACAAATCCATCCACAGCAGTCGTGTGCATCACACCTTTCTGGATTGCTCGAAACAGTCCTGGCACACTGGGTCTTCAGTTTCATGATATGTCCTATAGTCTTATTTCAGGACAAAAATATTAGAAATGTGCTTCCGTGATGCTGCTTCCCAAAAGTGCATTACCCACAGATGGAAATTACCAGGAAAGGAAACTTGGGGGATGAGAAGAGCCCTTGGTAAAAGGAGAGTCGGTGAGCCAGTACTCTGCCTCCAGGCTGAGCATTAATGTCATGACAAGCACCTTTCACTTCCAAAGCAATGCTACTGGGACACACGGTGCATAATAAAAGAATAGCACCATGAAGAAGGTGTCAGGTTCATAGCAGCCACCAGGAATCTTCACAGTGTCTCTGCCATGAGCTGCCCCTAAGACATGGTGCCCAAGTGAAATGCAGGGTCACCAAGAATTCCAAGAGCTGGGAAAGCCTGTTCAAAGAAGGGAAGACACTGAAAAACATCGTAATAATGAAATAAAACAAATAACAATAGCAGCTTCCAAGTAGTTTGTAATGTTATTCAACTCTTAGTATGTGCCAGGCATGCAGCTAGGTGCTTTTATACTGTGACTCATCCCCACGTAAATCTGTAAGGTGGCTTCTGTGATTATGCCCTTTTACAGACTAGGAAACTGAGGTTGAGGGGGGTTAAGGGCACCTCTAGTAAGTGGGGTAATGAGAATAGAATCTGGGCTGTTTGACACCAAAGGCTGAACTGTTCACCACTATAAACTGGAGACTGTTGAGACTCATGAGTATGGGTGGGGACAGGAGTCACACGGACCAGAACAGCCAAAACCCTAACTCAGACCCCAGCGAGAGACTAGAGNAGTGTTCAAGTAATAGAAAAAGTGTAGGTGAGTCGAGTGAAAGAAACAGAGAGAGACAGAGATGAAGAGACTGAAGCAAGCCAAGAAAGCCATGCCACAGACTGTCCTTGCCGACCAGGACCGGACCGGGAGTTAGCAGTTTACAGGAAATGGTAAGTAGTTGAGAATCTAAATGAGAGAGAAACACTTTCATTTAATTAGAGGAAAATATTCATGAAAGTTATCTGTGAATTTAATGTTCTTAAATCATCCTAATCATATTAATGTACTAACTTGCTATTTCAAGAAATGTCAAGATGATTTTTTCCCCTAAAGTGAATTCTTTTACAAAGTGAATAATGCCTTATCTTTTGCAAAACTCCAGATTTTCACACGGTGGTTATATGGAAGTACATCTTTCTTTATTTTCTGCATGTCGAGCATTGTATGGGAAGATAATAAATCTTTGGAATGACTTTGAGGAGTAATTTGGGTTTCCTCGGTCCAGTGTGAGTTCTGCATAAAGTAGGCAGAATGACCAGAAGGTAGATGCTGTTACTAGAAAGTAGAGTCAGGACCAGTAAAAATGTCACAGGTCAAAAAGCATTTGCTTGTCAATAGAAAGGCATGCATTAAGTTTAAAAAAACCAGTTTCAGGGACAATGTAGGAAATGTGGCTTGAGAACAGAGTCAACTAAAACCTCCAACTTTTTTGGCAGTAAGTTCAGTATGTAATGACGTTACATAAATGTTAATGCAGTCTTAGATATCTCATGCCCAAATAATGGGAAGAGGTCATGCACTCTATTCTGCTNCCTGCAAGAAGTTATAAACAAAAATGTTTAAAAATTAGCAGGTGCTAATTTTGAAAAAATTTAAAAAGGATAAATAAGAATTCCACCTTCCAAGGCAATGATTAATCCATAAAAACGGTAGCATCAGTGGACAGAGTGCATTTTCTGAAGACAGCGGAAGAGTATCTCCCATCCTACACGCTCCTGTAGGACCTTGCCACACCCACGAGGACAGGCGGAGTCTTCTTCCCTCCCCTTGAGGCTGGGAAGACTTGACCAGAAGACTCTCTTGTAACCAAAGGATGCCACAGCAGCTCTGGGGTGAGTTTTTACACCATGATAGACGACTGGAGCTGTCAGTGTTATTTTTATTTCACAGGTGCTGCAGAGAAAGTAAGTCATTTTCCTGAGGACACACAATTTTATAAGGTTTGGGATTAGAGGTCACATCTTCTGACACTTAATCCAATATCATTTCCATGACAGCCTCCACGGCCATCAGAAATCACTTCTGATTTCTCCATTATTCAATCACTGACTTAATTGGGTTTTAAACTAAGCTGCCTGGTTGTCTGGCAATATATTCTCTCTTCATACTTTGGGGACCTTACGTAAATTTTATACCATGAGAATCTCTTATTAAAAAAATAGGATAAATAAACAAATCGTCTCAGGTTTTCTATACATTTTCCCGAAAAGAGATCTATATCAGCAATTTATAACTGTTCTCCATTTTGCCTTTATTGTAATTCCAATTAGTTGCTATTAACTTTTTTAAAGCAAAAAATTAGCTTCTTATTTTTTAAAATGGAAGAAATGAGAAGGAACTTTGAGATTGAAAATGACCTTGATGGAGCAAGTTAAACAGGACATGAAAAGGCTGAACTTCAACAAACATAATTTAAAGAAAACTTCTGACCAAAATGTGTAATTTTGCTCTATTGGTTTCTTTCTTTCTTGATTCCCTGTTTAAGGAAAAAACAGTAGAAGAAATCAAGGTGTAAGAGAGGAACATTAAGCAAAGTGCAGCAGAATTTTGTTATGACAGGTGAACATCAACCGAGGTGAAGCAGGAAAAAGTGGTGAAAAAGGGAGAAAGAGGGCCGGCCCGGTGGCGCACTGCTACAGTGCGCTGCTTGGGAAGCACGGCGGCGCTCCCTCCAAGGGTTCGGATCCCACATGCAGACCGGTTCCCGCTCACTGGCTGAGCGAGGTGCAGGTGCAGCGCCGAGTGTTGCGATCCCGTTGCCGGTCCCGGTCTAGTACGGGCGCGACACTGAGGGTTGCGATCCGTTGCCGGACATGAAAAAAGACAAAAAAAAAAAAAAGGGAGAAAGAAATGCAGTAGACCCAGCATAAAACATGAGAAACTTCAACCCTATGCTTTCGCTTTTTATTTATAGTAATTTCAGACCGAACAAATACATACACACATATATTCATGTATCTATGCATGTACATACGTATTCAGCAGAATTTTAGAGCTGAATTAACTCTCCAAGTTCTCCTTGAACCCCTTCCCAATTGACAGATGAGAACACTGAGACTGGAGATCATTTTCACCATCTGCCCAAAGTCACTCTGCTAATCTGTGGCAATAAGAGGGAAAGACCTTGTAACCACATACATAACCACAGTCTGGCCAACTGCATTATTTATTACTAGAAAATGCTCCAGCTCTGCTCCCTGCCCTGGCAAGGGGCTGTGGACACTCTAGACTCAGGATCTTGTGTCTGAGCTGAGGCTACGGGGCTGTCTCAAGCCCTGTTTACTGACCAACCCACGTTGGTGAGGTTTCTGTGTGTTTCCTTTTCTGCACCAGTAACTAATACAGTGTCCAGCATAGTAGTAGTTTCATAAATATTTTTGCTTAAGGGGTTAAGAAAAGTAATGCAAGTCTGTCATACATATTAATGCTTGGCTAAATATTTGACACCAAGTAATGGCAAAGAAATAAAATTATGACTGAGACTAAATTGTTTAAATTGCAGCCATAAATCTTCTACCCTCTGCCCTTACTGTTTCTCTAGCTCTGAGCCTTTCCACATATATTTTGAGGGGAAGACTGAAGCTCACTGATAACAAAAATACGAATACTGGGGTGCTGCAGATCTAGCCCAAGAAGCAAAAGCAAACTCCACACTTGAAAATTGCTTAAGGAATTTGCAGTTCATGGAAGAGTAAATACAGTTAAAATATACAGAGATAGTATATGCAACAGAAGAGAAAACAGGCTGCCAACTATTTCCTCTAGTGGGTTGTGTGTCAAAGAGTTGGAAATTAGGCTAAACTTTATCTACCCCATATGTCTCTCGGGTCTCCATCTCCTATGTCAACATTAAATGCGTGGAGAGGACAACACGGAGCTCTCACTCACCTGAGAAAAGAGATCGCAGAAATTCCACATTAAAAAAACAACTCTAGTAACACAAATAGGTTCTAAATTTCCTTTTAGAAGTAATTGCATTTTTTCCTGAATTCCCCTGACGTTATATATACACTTATAATTAACACATTGTTAATTATAATGTGCAATCAGTTGGAGAAGATGGGAAAGCAGTTTTCACACACAATCCAGTATATAAAATGTAACATTTTCCATCTAGTTATCAAAGAAAGAAATATTACTCATAACAACCTGCATCATATCAAATTAATGGATTCTGCAACATCTTCACATAGGAGAGAAAAGTCTTTAGGGAGAAAATGGAAGTATAAACACATGATGGAATAGCAAATGGTGATTAGTTTTCCAGGAGAAAACACTTCCCTTTCCTTAGGTCGACAGAAGGAATATTACGCATTTCCAGGAGGAATGAATCTCTTTTCCGCCTGCCAATGGCTGGTCTCATAAGAGTAAATTTTCTTTCCTACTTTAAGCTCACACAGTCACATGACCACATAATTAAGCCAGAAGAAATGCTCGGGTGGATCAGAGCCGAGCGGGAAATTAAGGCAGATCTTTACAAAGTCCCCAGCTCCTGAACGCCTGGCTGGTTTTGCTGCACAGTTTTGCCTTAACCTTGACTTCCACGACCTGCTTCTTGTCTCTTTCCCCTCCAGGTTCAAATTTATTCTTTATCTCTTTGATCATGAGCCCATGGCTACCGCCTCTAGTATCTCTGAAAGAGGCTACAAGAGGCTATTTACATGAAACACCTTTTTATTCCCCCATATCAATGTTAAACCTCAGAGTTGCCTCCCCAGCCATTCCTAGCTTCCCTTAAGGAAAGTTAGAAAATTATTTCTTCTACTGAGGCAAACTCAATCCCTGTGGACTTCCAACAACTACAGCTATCTCTCAATATTACTAAGGTGGCTTGTAAGTCAAGAACTCCCTATAACAGGAACTATTCAAGCTGAGGTTAAATTGCCATCTTTCAGGGATGCTTTAGAAAGCTTCTAACAGTGGAAAATATTTTATATCACAGTAGTCCTTCCTTATCCAGGGAGGACACACTCCCAGACCCCCCATGGATGTGCCATCTTTCAGGGATGCTTTAGAAAGCTTCTAACAGTGGAAAATACTTTATATCACAGTAGTCCTTCCTTATCCAGGGAGGACACACTCCCAGACCCCCCATGGATGTCTGAAACCACATAGTACCGAGCACTCTGTATACAGTACTGTGATTTTCCTATGGATACATATCTGTGATGAAGTTTATAAGTTAGACACATTAAGAGATTAACAACAATAATTAATAATAAAATAGAACCATTACAACAACACACTGTAATGAAGGTTATGTGAGTGTGGTCTCTGTCTCTCAAAATACCTTGTACTGTGCTATTTTCAGACTGCAGTTGCCTGCAGGTACCTGAAACTACAGAAAGCAAAACTGTGCATAAGGAGAACCTTCTGTGCACAACCTCCAGAGGCGACCTAGTTCTCATGCTGTGGTAATAATTAATAATAAAATAGAACCATTACAACAACACACTGTAATGAAGGTTATGTGAGTGTGGTCTCTGTCTCTCAAAATACCTTGCACTGTGCTATTTTCAGACTGCAGTTGCCTGCAGGTACCTGAAACTACAGAAAGCAAAGCTGTGCATAAGGAGAACCTTCTGTGCACAACCTCCAGAGGCGACCTAGTTCTCATGCTGTGGTCCTAATGGTCTGCTATGAATCTATGGTTTCCTCTAAATCTTACTTCTATTTTTACTTCAGAGTCACACTTAAGAGGCATAATGTCTACATCATTTTAAGTCTGAAACAAAAAGTGACTCTTTAATAAGAGAAAGGAATTAAGGGTTTTGGAGGCAAAGGAAAAAATAAGTCTGTCTCTGGCTCCCATTGCTTTAGTCGCAGGATGATAAGGTCGGGGCCTCTGTGACCAGCATGACTAGGACTGTCCAAGCCCAGAACATATTTGAGTGGTTTTACTAAAAACACATTTTGGGGAGATTTTAACATTATTACCTAATTTAAGAACGTAGTTGGGTCATTAACTTTTGAAATGTTTTGGTGCATCACGTTTCTCTTGGTTAGCATTGTCCTTCTCTATTCTGTAATTCCCATTGGCGTGGGTATGTCAGTTCATTTTCAGGAGCTGCTGGATACTGATGCACAAACCTTCGTGACCTACCACCCTGCGAAGGCTGTGGACATCCGTTCTCTCAACATGCCCTTCCTACTTGCCGCCGTCTTGAGGGCAGCGCCGGTGGTGCTGTGAAGGAACAGCACAAACACAGCTTGGTTGCTGATTTCCAGGACCTCACCGTGCAGGAAGGAAGGAGACAGGTCACTTAGACAGGACAGGATAAGGATATGGCACTTGTAAGAGTTAACCTGGTCATTCTTACAGAAAATCAAGTACTGGAAGGATTTGTAAAACACCAGAAGAAATTATTTTTATTTTTAAATGGGAATTTTATCCTCCTATTAGTCCTTGGCTTCATTTCAAGTGAAGGCTTACATCCCATCAAACAATAATCTTCATGTTGCTTCCTCTGTTCTCTATGAAACATCTAAGGTATACTTTCCCCTAAAGCCAAGTAAGTCCTGCCCTGAAAATAGACCGTATTCCATAAATAACTTTTACAAATTTAGTCATTATTACTTCAGCACATAGGTTTCCTCTCTCTTCAGTTTACATAACACTTAGTAACTATGTAACATGCACTAAACTACAAAGGTTTTTTTTATGGTTCTCCATTTCATAGGAAGAATATAAAATTTGAATCAAATATCCTGGGATAGTCCCTACTTCATTGATTAACAAACTAAATTGTTTAATCTCTGAACTTGATTTTTTTCCTTTTTAAAAATGGTAATGATAATAGTTACTTCAAATGAGCATTTAAGTTATTAAACCAATAATCATCATTGACTCTTACATTTTTCCAGTCGGCATTCTTGGTTCTGAGAATGCAGCCTCTTCCTTGAATGCACCCAAGCAAACAACAAGGAAAATAAGGTGTGAAAGACTTCCATTTGGAACTCCAACAGAAAAAGAGCCTAGAAGTCACCATTCTTGTCCTTACAAGAAGAAAACAACTGAACAAAGTGAAAATCAATGAATTTTATTGGACTCACCAAAGAACTGAGGTGGCAGGGTAAACCGCCTCCCCAAATGCTGGAGAGACCGATACATGCAGAGTCACAACTGAAATATGTTACCTGGAGTAGAAGCTGCTGGAGCCATAAAGGATCACTTAAATGATCATTTTGATAAATCAATTGAATCCGGTGGGATGCTGAGCATGATTAGCATAAGCATGGTAAACTCCTTGAGACTACACTGTTGGAGGTAGGATGCAGCCACACTTACACGGGCTTTACCTCCAGGAACCTCACCAAGTCCTCAGGGTGGTGACCTGAGAAAAGCACATGCATGGCTCTGGCAGAGGGAGAAGAGTAATCATTTTAAATATTCCCAGAGTGATTTCCACAGCACAAGCCTGCTCTCAAGGGGGAAAGACTTTTCCAGAGCTCTGTTCAGAAAGTGGAAGGAAACTCTTCTCACCCCCACAGCCTCTAGCCTTCTTTCTTACCTAATAGGAAAAAAATACACTTAATTAGAACACCAGAAGAAGAAGAGAAAACTGAGAAGAAATATTTGAAATAATAATAATAATAATAGAGAACTTTACAAAATTAATGGCAGACACCAAACCAGAGTTCCTGGAAGCTCAAAGAACACAAAGCAGAATAAACACATACACACAAAAAAGCAGGCAAACAAACAAAACCTAGACATAGAGTATCAAATTTCAGGAAATGGGGAATAAAGAAAAAATCTTGAAAGAAGCCATGGGGAGGGGGGGAAGGAAATGTGACCTATACAGGAACGAGGATAAAAATTATAGCAGACTTCTCACAAGAAACCAAAGCAAGCAAGGAGGTAGTAGAATCAAATGCTTGAAGGATTTAAATGAAAAACCACCAACCTAGAATTCTATACTTAATGAAACTATCCTTCCAACATGATGAAGAAATGAAAACTTTCTCAGATGAATGAAAACTGAGGGAAATAATCACCAGAAGACCTACCTTGAAAGAAGTGATTTAAAAAAAAAAAAAAAAAGACATTCTTCAGCAGAAGGAAGATAATAGAGGCCAGAGACTTAGATCTCCACAAAGAAAAAAGAGCATCAAATAAATAATAATAAATAAATAAAGAGAACAAATAAAGGTAGAATAAAATCATTTACTCTTCTTAATTTATATGGAAGATAACAGTTTGTCTAAAGTATTAATAATAACAATATATTGGGTGATTATAGCACATGGATTAATAAAATAAATGACAGCACTGTTACAAGGGATGGGAGGAAAGATCTGGAAACACTCTCTTGTAAGGCACCTGCACTACATGAGGAGCAGCACGGTGTTATTTGAAGGAGGACATAAATTAATTAAAAATTAAATTGCAACCACTAAAAATGTTTTAAAAGACATATAATTGTTATGCTAAGAGAGTAAGTAAAATGGAACCATATAAAATGCTCAATTAAAAGTGAGAAGGTAGAAAAAAGGGAGAATAAAACACAGAACAAAAGCACCAAATATAAAGTTAAAAATATGGCAGATGTTAATCCAACTATAGCAATCTATAAGAAATTCATTTAAAATACAACTCAGGTTAAAAAAAAGGAGTAAAAAATATATCCCATGCTAACACTAACAAAAGAAAGCCATGGTAGCTATTTAATTTCTGACAATGCAGACTTGAGAACAAGGAGTATGAGCAGAGAAAGAAGGGCTTTACTTAAAGAGAAAAAGGTTAATTCTCTAAGAAGACATAGCAATCCTTAACATGTATGCACCTAATAACAAAGTATCAAAATACACAACTAAAAAGATTGAAAGGAGAAATAGACAAATCCACTATTATGACTTGAAACTTCAACAAATCTCTATCAGTAATTGATAGAACAAGAAGACAAAAAATCAATAAGAATATAGATGGCCTGGATAGCACTAGCAATCAACTTAATCTAATTGATATTTATAGAATACCCCATCCAATAACAGCAGGATACACATTTGTCTCCTGCTCACATGGGACATTCACCAAGATAGATGATATTCTGGGCCATAAGAGACACTTTAACAAATTTTTAAAAATAGAACCATACAAAGTATGTTCTCAGGCCACAATGGAATTAAACTAAAAATTGATAATGGAAGGACAACTGTAAATCCCCAAATATTTGAAAATTAAACAATACACTTCTAAATAACCAACAGGTAAGAGAAGTCTCAAGACAAATTAAAATTTATTTTGAACTAAATAAAAATGAAAATACAAATCACTAAAAGTTTGGGGATATGGTGAAAGCAGTGTTTGGAGGGAAATTTATACCATGCAGAAGAATTCCAAATAATGTATGTAGCGACTTCTCTTTAAGGAAGAGAGTGAATAACTCTCTACTTCTTAAGTGTGGACTATGTCTAGGGATTCCTTCCAAAGAGTACAGTAGGAAAAGTTGGGGAAAAGAGTAACTTTACAGTGGAAAAACCTGACAACACTATCCCAACCAGGTGATTGAGGTCAGTATCAACAGTCATGACTCATGTTACCAGTGTGTTCCCTTCACGTGGTGTGATGAAGTGGCACTTTACTCTGTTGTCTTCCTCCCCCAAATCCATTTTCCTCATCTGGTTATGAAAAAATATCACACATGGGGAAAAGAGTAACTTTACAGTGGAAAAACCTGACAACACTATCCCAACCAGGTGACTGAGGTCAGTATCAACAGTCATGACTCATGTTACCAGTGTGTTCCCTTCACGTGGTGTGATGAAGTGGCACTTCACTCTGTTGTCTTCCTCCCCCAAATCCATTTTCCTCATCTGGTTATGAAAAAATATCACACAAATTCCAATGGAGGGACAATCTACAAAATATCTGACCAGTACTCCTCAAGACCATCAAAAACAAGGAATGTCTGAGAAATTGTCACTGCCAAGAGGAGCCTAAAAAAATATGACTACTCGATTTAGTGCGGTATCCCAGATGCGATCCTAGAACAAAAAAGTTGCATTAGGTAAAACTAAGGAAATCTGAATAAAGTATGGGATTTTGTTTATGATAATGTTTCAATATTGGTTTATTAATCATAACAGATATGCCATACTAATGGAAAGTGTCAATAATCACCCAAACAAGGTGTCTGTTATATGGGAATTCTGTACTGACTTCACAGATTTTCTGTAAATCTAAAACAATTCTAAAATTTAAAAATGATTTTAAATATATATGTTATATCGATAAATTATCTATATATAGATTACCTATATAGAGATAATCTATATATATATTAATATTTATATATGTGTGGGCACATATGAATGTGTGTATATATACATATATACACACACACATATATATATATATATATCAAGGTACATATTGGCTGAAGGGGATCAGGGTGGGTCTAACCACAGTTTAGGCTTAGGGCTTCACAAACTTACAAATTTAACTACCACTTTTCTGAAATTAGAAGATCCTGTTTTAAATGAAGGGGTTGAAGAGGGCACTTGCATAATTCCAGCATCTGAATCACAGAATTTTTACAAATAAATTCTGCGCTGGTATCTTTAAGTCCACATAGTACCAAAAGCTGGGTGAGTAAAGGTAAACATCTCCTGCTTAACATAGGAATCCCTCCCCAAAAATGAGGCATCTGCACAAAAATCAGGATTCTATTTCCTACCATATGTGATGCAAATCATAAAAACAAGAAACCTCCTACCAATTTCCTTGAAGGTAACTGAAACACAACACCTACACATAAATCCCACACTGTAAGTTAGGATGTGAAATCTTTCTAACCACCAAAGTGAGATGCGTGGTGCCTTTGTTCAGAGTCAGAGGCTCCGGCACATCCGTGAGTGATTTTGCACAATCTACCAATCACATTTGGCTTTCACTGCACATTATTTTACTGAAATATATATTGAGTTTTGGGGACATAAATATACAATTTTTTCCTCAATAAACATTGGGGAAAAAAAACTTAATAGTGAGAGATATATGTGTTCTCTGAAGCTTGTGAATTAAAAAACATAAGACACAGACCAAAATACACACACACACACACACACATACACAAGCACACACATATTTCATCTGATTTACGAAAAAGATGACACTGTGGTGCAGTGAGGGAAAGGGTGGTGCTTTCAATAAACGGTCTGATGGAGTTTGGATGTGTTGTCCCCTCCAAAACTCATGTGGAAATTTGATCTCCAATGTGGCAGTTCTGGAAACTGATTGAGTCATGGGGGCAGATCCCTCATGAATGGATTAATGCTCTCCCTGGGGGGGGAGGGGATTAATGAGTGAGTTCTCGCTCTATTAGTTCGCGCGTGAGCTTGTTGCTTAAAAAGACCCTTCCTGGCACCTCCTCTCTCTCTCTCTCTTGCTTCTTCTCGCCATGTGATCTGCTTGTACCCGCCGGCTCCCTGACACTTTCCACCATGAGTAGAAGCAGCCTGAGGCCCGTGCCAGATGCAGCTGTCCCAGAATCATAAGCCAAATAAACCTCTTTTCCTTATAAATTACCTAGTCTCAGATATATCTGTTATAGCAACACAAAACGGACTGGAACAGAAAATTGGTACTAAGGAGGGGGGTGTTACTATACAGATACCTGAAAATGTGGATACAGCTTTGGAACTGGGTAATGGGCAAAGGTTGGAGGAGTTTGAGGACTTAGCAGAAGAGAAAAAGATGAGGGAAAGTTTGGAAGATTTTAGAGACTGGTTAAATTGCTGTGACCAGAATGTTGATAGAAATGTGGACTGTAAAGACCATGTGGGTGATGAGGTCTCAAATAGAAATGAGGAACTTATTGGGAATTGGACAAAAGATAACCCCTGCTACACCATAGCAAGGAATATGGTTGCATTGTGTCCACGCCCTTGGACTTTGTGGAAGGTAGGACTTAAGAGTTGTGAACCAGAGTATCTGGCGGAAGAAATTTCCAAGCAGCAAAGCATTAAGGACACTGCATGGTTATTTCTAACAGCCTATGCTGAGTTACGGCAGAAAAGGCATGATGTAAAGCCAGAATTTAAAACAGGAGCACAGTGTAAAAATTTGGAAAATCTGCAGCATGGCCATGTGGTAGAAAAGCAGAGAGCATGCAATGGTGCAGCCCAGCAACAGTTAGCCAAGAAGATTAGTTCAAAGGAAAGGGATTATCAAGCAAAGGAGAAAAAGGCCCTGAAGGCATTGCAGAAGCCTCT
>NW_007728029.1:300823-301446 GCF_000696425.1 Galeopterus variegatus | reverse complement strand
GGAGCCTCCACCCAGATTTCAAAGTATGTATGGAAAAGTCTGGGGGCCCAGGAAGAGATCTTCAACGGGTGAAGTCACTGAAGACACTCTTCAAGAGAACAATGCTGAGCAGAAATGTGGGGTCAGAGTTGCAGCAGAGAAACCCCAACAGTGCCATGCCTAGTGGAGCCATGAGAGTGGGACCGCCATGGAGACCCCAGACCTGTGGAGCTACCAGAGTGGAGCACCAGCCTGGGAGAGGTGAAGTGTGGCCCGAGACCAGGAAAGCCATAGGAGCAGAGCTACCCAAGGACTTGGGGACCCAACCCCCACAACAGTGCGCAGAGGCAGTCGAACATGGAATCATGGTACCTGATTCACCAGCCTTGAGATTTAATGCCTGCCCTGCTGGGTTTCGGACTTGTTTGNGATTTTGTGTTGTCTTGTTTTGTTCAGGTGGTTTTTGTTTGTTTTCTCTTCTATTTTTTTTGGGGGGGGGGTAGCTTTTTCTTTTGTCATTGTTTTAGTGTGTTTTAAATAGGAGCATGTCAAAGCATCTTTTCACACCTCACATAATTTTTTCCTTATACTCCACCGCACCAATATCTTAAGAACATTATATACTTTTCAGCTTTCTATATCTG
>NW_007728029.1:298237-298696 GCF_000696425.1 Galeopterus variegatus | reverse complement strand
AGATTTAATTATTAGTTATGCATAAATAAGATCACATATTACATGAAATAATACTTTAATTAGAAATATTTCTCTCTCACTGTCACAACTTTATGGAGACTCTTCACATGTCTTGATATTGTTTGTCATTACCAGAGCCATATTTTGAGTCATCAAACACATTTTTTCCCAGTGCACACCATCTTCAAAGCTATTTGTTTGAGATATAATATTTTTAAGACTTGTGCATAATGGTGTCATTAGGCATTTTTCTGCAAGAACCCATTTGACTGAGGATGGTGAGTCTTTTAATTCTCTTTGAAGGATGATAATCGCACTTTAGATCCCAAATAACTCTATAAATATGGCCAGGAAGATAATTAGACACACGAGGAGTAAAGAAACCATGAGTGATAGCCAAAAAAAATAGCAGACAATAGAGACACACATACAGGAACTTTAAATATTGGGATTATCAGA
>NW_007728029.1:294691-296902 GCF_000696425.1 Galeopterus variegatus | reverse complement strand
ATTTTATATCCACATAAAAAATACACCAACCCCCATTACACAATACAAAAAGTCAATACCAGATGGGTTTCATATCTAAATGTAAATGGTATAACAACAAAGATTTTAAAGGACATCTACATGATCTGGGAGTAGGCAAGATTTCCTTAAAAGGGCAAAGGAAGAACTAACCATGAAAGAAAAAAGTCATAAAGAAGATAAAATTAAGAATATCTATTTATCAAAAGACCCCATCAAGAGAGTAAAATGCAATTCAAAGAGTTGAAGAAGAAAATCATAAGAAACATGTTCAACCAAGGACTAATAGCCAGAATATGTAAAGAATTTCTACAAATCAATAAGAAAAAGATAGATCACCTAATAAAAGTGGACAAATGACTTGAGCAGACACTGCACAAAAGAGATATAGTCAATAAATATATAAAAATGTGCCAACTTCACTACCCATCAAAATTCAACACCGTGACTTTCTTGGTAGTATGAAAATATCAAGCGTTAGTTAAGGATGTAGAGAAAACAAAAATCTCATATATTGCTGGTTAGAGTGGAAACTTTACAATGGTTTTGGAAAACTGATATTATGTACTGAAGTTAAACCTATGCATACCTTGTGACCCAGCAATTCCACTCCTAGGTATATACCTCAAAGAAATGCATGTGCTCATCAAAGGACGTGCAGTAGAATGTACATTGCAGCATTATTCATAATAGCCCCAAAATGGACACCACCCAAATGCCTATCCCCTGTAGAATGTATAATAAATTATTCTATTTTCACACAATGAAATACCATATAGCAATAAGAATATTCAATCTTCACCTACATGCAATAGGTTAGGTGAATTGAATTGAATAAAATCTCACAAACATAATATTAACCAAAAATGCCAAACGCGAAAGAGTACATACAGTGTGGTTTCATTTATATAAATTGCAAAGACATAAAATAATTTTTGCTATCAAAAGTTAGGATAGCAGGGCTGGCCCGGTGGCGCACTGATACAGTGCGCCGCTTGGTAGCGCGGTGGCGCTCCCGCCGAGGGTTCGGATCCCACATACAGNCAGAGTGGGAAAAGATATTTGCAATGTGTACAAGTACAACTCACAAAAGACTTATCTGTCTCTACAAATCAATGAGACTCATAACCCAGCAGAAAACTGAGCAAGAGATTTGAACCAAGTGTTCCCAAGGGAGGAGGTCCAAATTGCCTTAAACGTATGATAACGTGCTCAGTCTCATACATCAGGGAAATGCATATTAAAACCACAGTGAGATACCACTGCACCCCCAGCACAGTGGTTTAAATTAAAAAGACTCACAATACCAACTGTTGATGAGGATGTGGAGTAACAGGAATCCTCCTACTCTGCTAATGGGAAATAAGTTACAACAATCATTTTAGGAAGCAGCCTGGCATACTCTATAAGCAGCAATTCTACTCATGTATTTGTGGCCCAACAAAAATGTGTTTATAGCAGCATTAAGCATAATAGCCCAAAACTAAAAATAAGTCATCTATCAACAGCAAACGAGATGAATTACGATGTATTCTTAAAGAATGAATATTCAGCAATGAAACACTATACTCATAAGAGATGAATGAAACTCACTAAAGTTGAGCAAAAGAAGCAAGGCAAAAATCATACATGCTGTAGTACTCCACTTTCGTAAAGTACAGAAGGTAAAACTAATTACAGTGTTAGAAATCAGGNAAAAAAAAAAAAAAGTTAGGATAGCAGATACCTTTGGAGAAGGTAGTTTCTGGAAGGTTGCCTAAGTGGAACTTCTAGGGTGGCAGAAATGGTCTGTTTTCTCCATCCGACTCCTGGTTACATGTGTGTTTGTGTTTCATTTTCAAAAAGTTATTAAGCTGACCATTATGGCATGTACATGGATAGATATTTAGATTGGATAGGTAGACAGATACATAGATACACAGGTAGACACACGGATACACAGATGGATACAGACATTTACACATATATATATGCATACATACATATACACGTATAATATTTTAATTAAAATTAAAGGAAAATAAAAAAGCCTACTGGTAGCTTACTCAAAATGTATTGTTATTCTTCGATGAAAACTAGGCAGTTCACCAACTGTAAAAACTCTGAACAGCTGCCCTTAAGTAAAGTCCAGAACCTTTCGCATTTCACCCCATCTCTTTCTGGTCTGGCCCCTTCTACTCCTCTGTTTCTAAC
>NW_007728029.1:285771-293735 GCF_000696425.1 Galeopterus variegatus | reverse complement strand
CTCCTAGAGGAGGGACAATGTGGCTGGAACATAGTAGGACTTCTTAAGTATTTGTTGGAGAAACAACATTGCAGCTGCAGAGCTCTGGTATGACCCAGTTCCTGGCTTTTCATAAAATTAACACTGTGGTAGTTTATAAGGCTTTAAGTTTATATATAATAATTACTAGGTTTTTGTCATTCTAATTACATAAAATAGACATTTTAATAATTTTTTTAAATAGTTATTTTTTTTCAAGAATAGTACAAAGAACTTTTTTGTCCTATTCTATTTGGGAAAAAGCTGCTGATTGGATTCTCCATCAGCCCAAACTCTGTGGTTCATAATTCTGACAAACAACGATATTCTCCTACACAACCACAATGCATAACCACCGAAACCAGAAAACTAACATGAATTTGACACTCTTGAAGATTACAGGCCAGTTTGGAAAATCCTTTAATTTGAATGTGTCTGTTCTTTCCTGAGAATTCCAGTCAGGGAGGACTCCATCAGCTTTTGCGTTTTGGGCAGGAAAACCACAGAAGGGATCCTGTGTTCTTCTCATTGCTTGCTCTATGGTAACATGCAACTTTTTTTTCTTATCCATAGTGCATTTGTCCTTTTTTTTTTAAACTGCTTTATTGATGTATGATTGTTTTCAGCTTTACTGAGGTATAATTGGCAGATAAAAATTGCATTTATTTAAGGTGTACAACTTGATGTTTG
The DNA here is from genome assembly GCF_000696425.1 of Galeopterus variegatus. Lineage (NCBI taxonomy): Eukaryota > Metazoa > Chordata > Mammalia > Dermoptera > Cynocephalidae > Galeopterus > Galeopterus variegatus. The sequence goes on along the minus strand of NW_007728029.1, from coordinate 293,027 downwards.
GTATACATATACACTGTGAAGTGATCACCACAACCAAGCTAATATATATTCAGCACCTCCCACAGTTACCTTCGAGGGGGGGTTGAGAACACTGGAGATCTACTCTTTCAGCAAATTTCAAGTACACCATAGAGTACTGTTAACCATAACCAATATCTAAGTCACCATTCTGTACATTAGATCTCCAGAACTTATTCATCCTGTATAACCAAAACTTTATACCCTTTGACCAACATCTCCCATTTCTCCCACCCACCCCACCCCACCCCCAGCCTCTGGCAACCACCGTTCTACTCTGTTTTTGTGAGTTTGACTATTTTAGATTTCACATAGGGGTGAGATCATGCAGTATTTATCTTTCTGTGGTGACACATGATTTTGATCTGTTCTATTTATAATGTTGCTAATTTGATCATTTAATGAAGGTGGATGTCTATACAGTTCTCTGCTGTAAAGTTTACTTTTTATCCCTTGTCCTTAATAATATATTCTGGGGTGGTACTTTAAGACTGCAAATACCTTATTCCTCATCAAACATTCACCATTAGTTATAGCATCCATTGATATTTCTTGTTGAATCATTAATGTAATTATGATTTTTCTAATTATAGTTGTTTTCTAAATTTTCATTCTATTTACATTTATTAGGTGGCATTTTGCGCCAAGAACAAGCATTCTTTTCTCTTCATTTAATTATTCATTTATTCACTCAAGTCTGTATGGGCTCATTCCTATTCATATAAGGTTATAATATGTTACCTTTTTTTTTTCTTGGTCATATTGTCCCATGTTCAGCCAGTCAGAGCCCCTTCAGGTGGGCTTCTGTGTCCCATTGTTCTTTGAGCACTTTCTTGTATGCCAGCACAATAAGATGTTGCAGCCTCATCTTTCACTTCTCTGTGTTTCAGTCCTGAATTCAGCCATTTCTCCGGGGATCCCTGGGTCTCTCTAGTGGAGAAGGGTACGTAGAAGCTAAGACTGGGTGCTCAGGGTACTCACTGCTAGTTAGGCTTAGCTGCTCTCATGGCCTCAGAGGGGCATACCAATACCTTCAATTCCAGTCCGACACCCCAGGGCTTATTCTAGCATTCTCCCTTTCCATGTGTGTAACCACCTTCTCGGACAGTGAGAATCCTGGCTCCGATTGCCCTCCATATATTTACTTACTAAGTCCACATCTGTATGTAGCAATCTGCCAGCTCCATCGTGTGTCTGAGCATGTGACCTCCTGACCCTCCTGGGCTCCAACACCCCTCACTGGGATGTGGAAAATAGTGAAGGAAAAACACAGCAGAAGATAAAGGAGACAGAACCAGAAGACTTTAAAATAACAGATAAAATCTCCCAAATTGTCCCAGAAAAGAAAGCTGAAATTAAGAAGGGGCCTGAGTTGGAAGAAATGAGACTCTAGGGCTCATTGATCCATGCACCCTGTTTCAGGACTGAGTCCTGACAGGCTCTTTGCTGTCAAGGCAATTTTGCAGCTCTGCTTTGTGTTTTGAGTTTATCCACAGAAGCAAACACTACTGTGCTGTTCATCCTCATTAAAATAAATGCCCAATTATTTAAAATATCTGGGGTATTTGAATTGTGTCATTGAGGCTCATCCTTACTCATCCATCCCAATAGTTCACTGGTTGCCCTTAGCAAATAAGACTCTGCCTTTTAAAAGTGGCAAAAGCTGATCCTTCTTATAAATTTACTTTTGTCTTTTAAAGCAAAGTCATCTTTTCAGAGGCTCCCAGCTTTTTCCTTTTCTGAGCATATAACCTGACAGGTCTTGCCAAATGGAGGATTTAGAAAGTGCCCTGCATTCTGAGTCCCCCTCGACCTCCCAGACCGCAATCCTTAGACAAACTGTGTTCTCATGCCACAGTCTGCCTTTTCCTCCGTCCGTCTCCAGTACAAGAGCAGGAATGGCATCAGGTGCCCACAGCCACATGATTCCTGCCATCCTTCCTTAGGGAACAGTCTTCCCACCAACAGTCAGGCTGGCTGGGGCTTTAGCCAGGCCACCTACTTCCAGAAACTGGAGCCTCTGTTTCCTCCTCTGTCAAGTAACCAGGCTGGGCATGTAGCTCTGGGGCCATCTCCACAGCCAAATGTCATTGGTTCCCATGGGCTTCCCAGGAGGAAGCCAGCTTCTGGGGAAGGGGAGGAGGAGTGGGAATAGGCAGGGGCAGCCTTGCCTGTCTCCGTGAGGAGGATGGCACTCAGTGTCTTCTGCTGATGAAGCGCATTTCTTGAAGTATGGCAATAAATCTCCATTTATGGGGGGGAAAGTGCCCTGCATTTAAAAAAAAAAAAAGCACTAACCAGGGATTAGTAGACTTCTAAATCAATGTACCTTCTAACGCTGTGGGCCAAAAGAAAAAAAAATGCTGTGGGCTGCTGACCAGAAATGTTTATCCTGCTGGGTGGGGAGCTAATAAATACAAAAGAAAGACCCTATAGACCCTAAATATTGTGATATGAGGTGTGGAAGAGATATGAGAACAGATATTTCTACAAAAGGTGTCCAGAATTTGTGGAAGAGTAGAGAAGAATAGTTATGCTGCCTTTTGTGCAAATATCTGGGCTCCAAAGAGGGGAAGTCAAATGTTTTTCCATTAACATAGTAAAGTTTTGGGAGGTGCAGCAGCCTATTTTTTAAAAATATTCTATTAAAATGATGTCTTCTAACACTTTCAGACAAGTTAAAGCAAGGAAATGCAGGCTAGTAATAATTCTTATAACTTTTTATTGAAGTATAATATACATATAGAAAAATGCACATGCCTTAGAGGTGAAGAGCTCAATAACTGGCTATAACTTATAAAACCACATTAACCCAGGAAAGTTTTTTGATTTCCCAACCTTCACCTTGGTCATTCTGTTCCCTCTTTTTGTCCTAGCTCACCATGCCATGTGCAACATATCCAGGAACTATTCTCAAGAAAACAGAGGCTAAAAATGCATATTCATTTTTTAAAATAAAAACAAACAGGAAAAAAAAGCAACAGAGAGTCATAGGTGTTAGGCTGAGATGTGAACAAAAAGCCTTGATTTCCCAAGGAAAGTACTCCCTCGTTATCAAGGAACCCATCTTAGTAATAGCTGAGCAGTTCCAGTTGCATCTACAATCTCTCTCCTGACAGTGACTGTCATGCTCCAATTATTTGCAAAATACCAATAACCAGAACCTCTCGTTTCTGACCATGGACCTTAGCTAAGTTTAAGGAATCTATTCACAGAAACCTCGTCTGAAGTATTTCCTCCCTACTTCGCCTGCTTCTAACAAATGTTCTAACTTTATAAAGACTAGGCATGACTGAGGATGCTCCAAGGCAGAGAGCTGGACAGGCAAGTGCAAATACGAGGTACGTTGCCTATAACAGAACCTCTCAATCCTGTGGAAGGATGGCAGGGAAGTTTCTCAAGGAAAGACTTGACCCTATCTATCCAAATCAAGCAAAAGACTCACTAGATGAATAAATAAGTTTTCTGAATGTGAGTCTGCTTGCAAATATTTCTCACAAAAAGAATGTGTCTAGTAGGAACTCCAAGCTAAAGCAAGGGAGCTCCTCACGTTTATGATTGAGATGCCAGGCTCTATACAATGGCATCTGGCCAGACTGGCTTGACCACAGAGGGCTATGATGAGTATTTTCTCAATAATTTGTAGGGGTTAATTTTTGGCCCAACATAGTGAAGTGTCACCAGAGCACAAAGTCAGGAGGCAATAATTCTGGTCTGGGTGACACAAACCCTAACATGTAGTCCCTTGCTATTTGTGTAGCACAGCATAAATATTTTTGAAGATAAGATGCCTGGATGTCCTGAGGAAGCCTTCTCTGGGAGAGCTAAGTGGGCAGTAAGAGTAGTGTTGATTAAAGTTCATATGTGGGGTCCTTCCTGGGTTTTCATACTTAGAATCTAGAGTTCTTTAAGGTGCACAGGGAAAAGAATAGCATCAGCAACAATATGAGAACTGTATTGTTGAAACATTTTTGCATTTTATATCCTGTATTTTATGAATATTTCATATTTGTGTTCCTTCAGTACAAATCACAGCCTGCATCCTTTCCTGGGTGGGTAAGTATATCACAGTGCCTTTTTAACTGGGTAATGTTCTCTTGCATTCCTGGGTGTTATGGGCTGAATTTTGTCCCTCCTAAATTCATATGTTGAAGTCCTAGCCCCCGGTACCTCAGAACATGACTGTATTTGGAGATAAAAGAGGTGACTAACGTAAAATGATGCAGTTGGTGTGGACCCTAATCAAATCTGACTGGTGCCCTTATAAGAAGAGGAAGCTTGGTCATATAAGGAGACCCCAGGAGAGCCCTCACACAGAGGAAAGACCGGACGGGGAACAGCGGGAAATTAGCCATCTACAAGTCAAGGTGGGAGACGTCAGAAGAAACCAAACCTGCCAGCACCTTGATCTTGGACTTTTAGGCTCCAGAATTGTAAGAAAATAAGTTTCTGTTGTTGAAGGCACCCATTCTGTGACATTTGTCATGACAGCGCTAGCAAACTCATACACAGTTTAATTCCCAAAGACAATAAGCAGGATCTCATCTGGACCTCATTAAAATTGTTCTGACATTCTCCAGCAAGCCTAAGCCTCTTCTCCTGAAACCACTTCAAGAATAAATTCTAATTGACACGTGCTCTGAATCTCACCTCGAGGACTTTATTACTTCAGTTTTCAATAAATCAGCTCCCCTCCATGTAATTCCTTTTTGCCAACTCTCAACTCTTCTGCTCTCTTTCTGCTGAACCTCTGACTCCTGCGTGTGGCTGAACTTTTTAGTTTGGTTATGATGGCACATTTTAGATCTTCACCAAATTTGCCTAAAATAACTTGAGGATTTTTTTGTACATTGTGCACCTCTAGCGATCCATAAAGGACATTTTCTCGTGGAATCACAAATACTGTTAACTGATTTTGTTCATGGCTTTCACCTACTGTCCTCTTGGCCAAATTCAGAGTCATAAATGTCTTGCACTCTCCACTTCCAAAGTCCCAGAGCTTGACACTGTGCTGAAACGACAGCCCTTTCCTCTCCAGGCTGAGTGACTCCTGCCTATGCCAAGCCCTCAGATCCCCCACTCCCCAGTCCACTTCCAAAGTCCCAGAGCTTGACACTGTGCTGAAACGACAGCCCTTTCCTCTCCAGGCCGAGTGACTCCTGCCTATGCCAAGCCCTCAGATCCCCCACTCCCCAGCCACCTCCTGAGCTGCCTGCAGTTCTCCAACAGAGTCCTCCTTCCCTGACACACAGTCCGCTGCTGCCCGCCCCTCAACACGCGTGACTCTCTCACCCACTTGACTCCTACGTCAACCATGCCACATAATCATGTTCATCCAGAATAAGTCCACTTTTTAGAATCTAGACCCCCAAAATGCTGTGAGTTGCCCAAATTCACACAGCCAGTGAGTGTCAGAACCTGGAATAAATCCCAGGTTAAACTTCAGAAAGACCAATCTGTTCTCATTGTGTATTTTCCTCACCTTTTCATCAATAGTGCTGACTGACTCATGAAGAACTGTAGGATTTTTCTTATTGATTTAAGAGAAACACTTACCCTTCACTCTAAAATTAAATATAACATCTCTCTTCACATTATTTCCCTCCATTCTATCACAATATAGCTAAAAAAGCAAAAAACAGCCAAAGCATCTGGCGGCTTTTGATACCTGCCCATAACATGAGGATCTCAGCAGGTATAATGAGATAAAAGTCATCCTTAAGAATTACTATGTTTCTGGGCATCACTTCTTATATCAAAGGGGAAAAAAGAACTCTCCTAGCTGAGATTTGCATGGGAAAGCAGCCTAGCTCTCTCTTTCCATAATGCTTCAAATAATTAGGACATGTAAGATAAATACATTAACATTTCCTCAAGCCGTTAGGCACCAATGAGTATAGAGTAATGATTATTTTTTGAGAACCTCAAAGGATCTTAAAATCTGGAAGAAAATTATTGCTAAGAAATAACTTCAGAGCTGATACATAGTTAAACCTTGACCTCATGTTGATTACTGAGCTAAGACCTGTCTTTCCAGATGGAGATATCATATTTCATTCAGAATCTATGATAAGGCCCCACACCAATAGGCTGTTGATAGTGGTGGAGGCACTAAAGGGACAGGTGGGGCGTGGAATGGGGGCTCCCGAGTCAGATCTGCCCATGTTCTCATCAGGCACAGCCACTCACGACCTCTGTGACCCTAGGCAAGTGATTAACCTCCCTCAGTTTCCTCCCCTGTGAAATGGGGGTAGTAATAGCACTGACTTCATTAGGGCTAGTAATTGTTGTAAAAACATGCAGCTTCTCTGAGTTTGACTATTTTAAATATCACGTATAAGTGTGGTACTTGTTTTACCGTGCCTGGCTTGTTTCACTTAGCATAACGTCCTCTAAGTTCATCCGCGTTGCCAAAGATAGTAGGATTTCCTCCTTTTCCAAGGCTGAATAATATTCCACTGTATGTATATGACACGTTTTCCAAGGTATCTAAAAAGTCAAACTCACAGAAGCAGAGACTAGAATTGTGGTTGCCAGGGGCTGAGAGAGCAGGAAATGGGGGTTGTCGCTCAACAGGAATAAAGTTTCAGTTATACAAGATGAGTAAGTTCTAGAGATTCATTGTACAATGTACTACCTGTAGTTAACAATACAGTGCTGCACACTTTAAAGTATGTCAGGAACACAGGGCCCCTGTTAAGTGTTCTCACCACACACACACACACACACACACACACACACACACAGAGAGAGAGAGAGAGAGAGATTAAAAAAAATAAATACACAGAAGAACACAAGGGAATTTTTGGAGGTGATGGAGACGTTTAGTACCTTGACACTGAGGATGGTAACACAGGTGTACACATATGTCCAAAATCATCAAAATGTGCATTTTTTTGTTTATCAATTATATCTCAGGAAAGCTTTGAAAACACACACCAATGACTCACATGGAAAGAAAGTGGGCGTGAGAGTCAGGACAGCCAATTTCCAGTCTCAGCTTTTTTGCCAGGAAAGTGAGTAGTTTTGCATCCAGAGGCCACGCCAATGACCCTAACGGGTGGAGCCGCAGAAACTTTAAACGGCACATCTGAAAGACTGCAGCAAGTTAGTCAGCCCACACATCTTCTGACAAGATAAAATTTGGATTGAGAGCTGAGGACAAATAAAACACTAGTGGACACAGAGAAGAAAAGACATTAAATTGTGAGGTAGTTACTTATTTTCTCGGCTTCTTG
>NW_007728029.1:283775-285535 GCF_000696425.1 Galeopterus variegatus | reverse complement strand
TGCATCCAGAGGCCACGCCAATGACCCTAACGGGTGGAGCCGCAGAAACTTTAAACGGCACGTCTGAAAGACTGCAGCAAGTTAGTCAGCCCACACACCTTCTGACAAGATAAAATTTGGATTGAGAGCTGAGGACGAATAAAACACTAATGGACACAGAGAAGAAAAGACATTAAATTGTGAGGTAGTTACTTATTTTCTCGGCTTCTTGGAGAAATGCCGTGAATAAAGAAATAGCTGTGGCAGAAGCGAGCCCAGTGGCCTTACTGGGTACCGAGTGTCCTGGCCATCAGTCAAAGGCAGGGCAGGCTCATCCGGAGTCTGATGGATTTAGTCTTCCTGGTAGTAATCTCTGCTTCTGGAGAAATGAGAACGTCGTTGTGTCTGATTGTACCCCTGGTGTTCAGTGTCAGCCTGCAGCTTGTAGTGAGGCGGGAGGAGCAGAGGGGAGGGAAGGACCAAACCCACCCATCAGGTTGTTCAGAAACTCCAACTCCAGGGAAACTGAGGAGTAGGGCGGAGGCTCGTTTCCTTTAGCGCTGAGTAAGGAAACACACTAGGCTTTAGGGTCCTCCAGTCCTCTGCCCGCTCCTGATCACAAGGAGGAGAGCGATTTGATTCTAGCTCATGTTGAAATGCCAGGAGACACATCTATCATCGGTTCTCTCTCAACTAAAAACTCTCGTCCTTAAAAACAAGGACATGCTGCCCTTTTGTCAGGGACGACTGAAATTCCTTCCGGAGATAAGTTCATAAAAGTGAAGGTCACACTCAATATGGAAAAGCAGTCAGGTGATTGCGAACACTCTCTGGGCGTGTATTTAAAGGCACCACCATCTCCGTCCACTTCCTCACTTCTAGCAATGCCCTTGTGTGGGGAGAGACCTTTCTCCTGCAGTCACACAGTGAGGAGAGGTCATTTAATGTCCACTAACTCAGAAACCGAGCTTCCACCACTTCTGGCTTTTAGCAATATCAGAACACCTCTATATGTCCTTCATAAAGGGGCTGTGCAAAGATCACTTTTAACAAAAGAATTGGGTTAAACTGGTTTACCAATTTAGAAGCCACCCTGAATTATAGCTGGAATGAGAAATACTGCTGCTCTAAAAAATAAAAACTATTAAAAAAAAGACATGGAGGAAACTTAAGTGCATANTACTAAGTGAAAGAATCTGAAAAGGCTGTATGCTATATGATTCCAGCTATACGACATTCTGGAAAAGACAAAACTATGGAGACAGTAAAAGATCGGTGGTTGTCGGGGTTAACGGGGAGGGAGGGATGAGTAGGTGGAGCACAGAGGATTTTGAGTACAGTGCGACTATTCTACATGACACTCTAATGGTGCATACACGTGTCACTGTACGTTTGTCCAGCTCCGTAGAAAGTAAAACACCAAGAGTGTACTCTAAAGTAAACTGCAGACTTTGGATAATTACAATGTGCAATGTAGGCTCATCACCTGTAACAAACGCACCACTCTGGTGGGCACGTTAACAAAGCGGGAGGCTGTGCTTGTGTTGGAGCTGGGGGTACATGGGAACTCTCTTTACTTTTTGCTCAATTTGTTGTGAATCTAAAACTTGTCTAAGAAATAAAACCTATAAAAAATGCTTAAATAAATAGCATGCCAGTTAATACCAATTTCTGCAAGAGATGATAAAACACGTGGTCAGTGAAACAACAGTTGGTTCTAGTGTTAATCAGGACATATGATAAATTCCCTATTTTGTATTTTGATATAATCTCTCCTTAAG
>NW_007728029.1:282683-283534 GCF_000696425.1 Galeopterus variegatus | reverse complement strand
TGGAAGTGAGAGAGGAGATAAATTTCTGTATAGTAAAGGGACCTATATCTAGAGGGGTGGGATAAGGGGAAAGATGTGAGCAAAGACAGACACAAGCCAGCTTATTGCTAAGGAAGATGACCAGGCGGCAACCGGCTTAAGGTTCTGAACATAAAGAAAGGTGTACACAAATTGTTCTAATAGAAGGCATTATTTCTGCACACTCTGAGTTATTGCAAAGTAAAAACATTGGAATTTTCCTTTGAGAAAGTGCCAAATGGTTAGCCCATTTGGGGTGCCCACATAGCTGATGAAATCCTTACACAGTCACCTGCTTCAGTGGTTATGTAGGTTTCTTGGGTTGTTTCATTTTAAATCTTAAGTTTTGAAACAACTTCAAGCTTCAAGTCCAATCTTAATTAAACCCACTGAAGAGCAAAAGAAAATAAGCTTTAAAGGTCCCCTGTTTGGCTCATAAAATCTCAGCACAACAAACCAGGAAATATTCGATTACTCCTAGGACACCATAAACATTTTGTGGCTCAGTCCTATTATTCCTCTTAAGTCTCCCTATGGCTGGGATGTTTGAGCCACATCATCCCTCCCCCCCACCCTTGCATTCGATCTTTTCTATGTACTTGAAAGATGAGTTTGCTTTTCAATTCTCACTCTACCTCCACCTCAGTGCTTTCCGGGAGGCGAGGCAGGGAGGTGAGGAAAAGCGCTCTCAGAAGTCGCTGTTAGAAGCTGTGCATTGCTCTCAGAGTCTCCAAGGAAATAGGAAACATCATCACTCCCTAAGTCATACATAGGATGATAGAGGAATTAACATGTCCTGGACAGACTTGAAAATCGTGGTACCCAGTGAACCA
>NW_007728029.1:278032-282140 GCF_000696425.1 Galeopterus variegatus | reverse complement strand
GGATGATAGAGGAATTAACATGTCCTGGACAGACTTGAAAATCGTGGTACCCAGTGAACCACCAGTGCTGCTCCCAGGAGAGGTGCAGGCGTCAGCCACACTTTGTATTCCAGCTGCCAGGTCTAGAGTGATTGCTCCGGCTCCACATCTCTTTGCTCTCCATCCTGCCAGCCTGCCTCTCCTCAAAGCCTTGGGCTAAGTTCATCCAAAGTCAGCGAGAGTTATGGAAATCAAATTTAATATTCAAGTAACAGAGCAAGTCAAACTTGCTGCTAAATTGGCCTGACCGTGGCTTCGATTCTAATTACTAGGTTTCTGCCCTCTTCTTAAGCTGAAGTAGCTGCTGAAGTTTGGATTTGTTTGCCCCGACGAAACTCATGTTGAAGTTTGATCCCCAGTGGGGCAGTGTGGAGAGGTGGGGCCTAGTGGGAGGTGTTTGGGTCACAGGGGAGCAAATCCCTCGGGAATCGATTAACGCCCTCCCTTGGGGATGAGTGAGTTCTGGCTGTTGGTTCCCAGAGAGCTGGTTAAGAAGAGCCTGGCCCCTCTGCTCCCACTAGCTTGCTCACGGTCACCTGTCACCTCGTGATCTCTGAGCACTCGCCGGTTCCCCTCCCACTCTCCACCATGAGCGGGATCAGCCTCAGGCCCTCGCCAGACGCAGTTGCCCAACTTGAACTTGTAGCCATCAGAATCGTGAGCCAAATAGACTTCTTTTCTGTATAAAATATCCACCCTCAGGGATTCTGTTATAAGCAACAGAAGACAGACTAACATAGTAGCTAACTTCTATGAGAGTACTTCAAAAAATCTGTGGAAGGATTCATATTATATTTTAATTCTATTTTTCCATGCACTTTTTGAAGTACCCTTGTGTGTGCCAGTCAGTGTTTGTCACTGTCCTAAGCACTTTACGTGCATTATCCTGTTTAATCCTAACAATAACTGGATGGTGTGGCTGTTTCATGGTCCCCACTTTACAGAGGTCGTTTGAGGCACAGAGAGATTAAGCCATCTGCCCAAGATCAGTGTGCTAGACAGTGGCAGAACCCGGATTCAAGGGCAGAAAGCCAGACCCAGAGCTGGACCACGGCATGTTCCTCTTACTAGATCTTCCCTCCACAGCATCCCAGGTCTGGAACTGGGTCCTTGTTTCATTTCCATTCCCTAATTTGAGTTATTTGCTTAACTATCTCAAGACCCCATGTCTCTCTGAGGTCTGCCTTCCTCCTGCCCTTTCTCTTCCGGGGAAGAAGACTTTGCCTTGAGTTCACCTGTTCACCTGGGGCCCTGTGGACCTGAAGCCAGCTCCCTTTCTGTCTGTCTCCAAATACTGCATGTTTCTGGGTCGTGTCCAGACAATCCCATCTCCCACTGTTAGATGTCCTGATGCCCACACTCCACTGTTGTCACAGTCTTCAGGTGACATGTACAGCTTTCCTGAATGGACTCCATCTGAAAGCCTTGCAGACGGATTAAGGTTGAATTAGAAATAGCCCCCAAACAGGGAGAGATTTCTGTTTACTATTCAAAACAGATGCTGTATTAGTCTGTTTCTGTTGCTTGTAACAGAATACCTGAAAGTGGGTAATTTATAAAGAAATGAAATTTATTTCTAACACTTTGGAGGCTGAAAAGTCCAAGGTTCAGGGAGCACATCTGTTGAGCGCTTTTTTCTGAGTAGAGACTCTACAGGCTCCCATGGTGGCCAGTGTATCATGTGGTGGAAATGGGCTGAACAAGAGAAAGCTAAATTCACTCACTCGCCTTGAAAGGCATCAGAACCCCATCTGTTACTCCATGAATGGACCCATCCACTCACTAGGGCACAATCCTCACAGTCCAATCACCTCTCAAAGGCTGCACCTCTCAGATACCATAATTGGATTTCCCACTCTCTTAACATTGTTACAGTGGGGTCAAGTGTCCAATACATGAACTTTTGGGGATGCATTTAACCCATAGGAGATATTCTCAGGTTTTTCTAAATGCCTAGATAGAACCTAAGGTAGCCCCCACCCCCACCCCAAGTAACCCTGCTCTCATAGTGGGGTCAGTGTGGTGCCCACTAAGATCCTGAAAGGTAAGCTGGCCTCTGCCTTCTCTGTGAGCCTGACATCTGGCAGAGCATGAAGTCAGTGGAGAAGTGCTGTGTACCACGAGGTGTCAACAGCTTGCAAAGAAGTTACTTGTGTCAACTAAAGTCCACAGGGAAAATGTAAAAGCTTCCCTTTTGTGCTGTTCATGGTAAGAGTCCTAACTACTTGTTATGAGATGTCAGACATTACCATGATGGGGGTTGCTTCATAGATATTACAGGTGTTATAAGTGAAAGCAAGCCCAGTCTAGATAAACTTCAGAAGTTTATGAGGTCTAGCTGGGCCTGCAGCCCTGCATTCCAGTGTAAAGAACAGCACGGAGTTCTGATGCAGATCTTCATCTGTTTCTGAAACTTTTCTTCACTAAATTTTCCAGGGCCAAGTTCTAAGAAGGTCTCTTCCTTAAGTGGGATTCCCTGAGCCCCCAGAGATGGGAGTGCTCAGACAGGGAGGGAGTAGGAGGAGGAGACCGGGCGTGAGAAATTGCTCTGGGGGGATTCAGGGCTCACAGAGAAGGGCTGCCCCTCACCCCCTTGTGGAGGGGAGTGTCCTTGGAATGATACCTCTCCCCAAAGCTGAGGCAAGAGAACCTCTCTGAGAAATGCAGTTACGTGTGTAAACGACACAGAAAGGAAGACAACACAACATCTCCGGTGCATGTCTGCTCAGACTCAGGCTTGCAGAGCTGCAGGGGACGGATCTGCTGCTAGGGACTCAGCCACTGGGAAGAGGAAGCAGGATGCTGCAGTTGTGGGGAGAGGTCTGGGGGGCCCCTCAGTCTCCAGTTGCACATGACACAGGAAGTCATCCTGCTTATATGCAGGCTCCAGAATTGGGATTCCTTGTGTCCCAGGAATGGGGCCATCAGCTCAGTGGAAGCGTAAGCATGAGTCTCTGTAGAAACAGCAACAACTAAATGTGCCATTGGACACACCCTGTATTAGTCAAGGTTCTGCAGAGAAACAGACCCAACATGATGTGTGTACATACAGAACCAGATCTATATTTAGGAATTGGCTCACGTGATTGGAGGAGTTGGCGAGTCTAAAGTCTGCAGGGTGGGCTGGCAGGTTGCAGACTCAGAGAAGAACTGATGCTGCAGTTCAAGCCCAAAAACCATTCTGTCTGCTGCAGAATTCCCTCTCGGGGACGGTAAGTCTTTTGTTCCATTCGGGCCTTCAAATGATTGGGCGAGGCCCATCCACGTTAGGGAGGATAATTTGCTCTACTTAAGGTCCACTGATTTAAGTATTAATATCATCCAAAAACACCCTCACAGAAACATGCAGAGTAATGTTTGACCACACATCTGGGCACATGGCCCAGCCAAGGTGACACATAAGCACAGCCGTCACACACCCACTCAGCCCAGCTAGGCTCACAGACACAGAGGAAGCAGAAACTCTCGCACCAAGTGCAGATGGGGAGGCAAATACCTCCTTCCTTCTCCTCTCCTTACCCAGCTCCAGGGGCTTAGCACAGGGCAGAAGGTGGCACAGAGAGGACCCTGTGTGTGTCCAAGGCCTCTGGGGTCCTGACTCCGAGCCTCTTGGCCTCCCTCTGACTTCAGCCATGGCTGGGCAGACGACTTCATACAAGTTCAGCTGACCTCGTGCTGAGGTGTGCCAGAGCAAAAATTGCACCAAGCGAAGGTAAACAGGCAGGGCAGGCTTCACTCAGGGCATTGCAACAGGGAAAGAGGCCAGAACTCAGTGGAAATGCGTAAACAGGCAGGGCAGGCTTCACTCAGGGCATTGCAACAGGGAAAGAGGCCAGAACTCAGTCTGAACTCACCTCCATGGAAGCAGAAAGGGGAGGGCTTTTTAAGGGCAGGGATTTACCAATGGAAATGTCCTGGAGGACGTAAGCGTTTGTGCTTGCTAAGAGGCTTTGTCCAAGAGAAAAATAAGCTTTCTCATATCTTAATGGTAACTTGGAGCCAGGCACCCCCCTCCCATGGAGACTGGGAGGTAAGGGCCCTGTCTTCCTGGAAGATTACACCTCAAGGG
>NW_007728029.1:252793-277289 GCF_000696425.1 Galeopterus variegatus | reverse complement strand
AGGGGACTGTGAGGGCTGCTTGGCCAGCTGTGTGTGTCACCTCGGCCAATGCCCCCTTTCTCTCCTGCCCTGGAGTTTTTGAACCTGCAGATGCTGTGGGATATCACATACCAAATGGGCACTGGCAGGGACAGAGCCAGGAGACACATGCTTGGGGCTGATCTGCAGGCATGAGATTCTGAGAGACATTGTCTACTATCCTCAGAAGGTTCCGGTGGAATTAAAACTCCTTCCGCAGGAATGGCCTCCGCGATGCTCCCTGTGTTGACTTTTCCTCTTTCTCTCCCTCTTCCCAGCCTCTCACTCCTGCTGCTGGGATCACCTTCCCATGCGCTACCTGCATACAAGGCCAGTTTCCCACTCCGTATCCTCCAGACTTCAAGGCATCTCTGGGTCCAGTGTGCCCAGTGTGCTGGGCAGGGAGGGTAACTCTGAAAAACGTATGAGATTAATACTTAAACTAAGGCCGACTAAAGAGATGACATTGGCTGTTTTAATGAAGAAAATGTGTGGAATGAGAATCAAGTATTTAAGGGAGTCAGCCGTGCAGGAGAAAAGGGTGTTGTTCCTCAATGCGGCGTTAGCAGGAATGGAAAGTAAACACATTTCATGTCAATACCCCAAGTTAGGGTTGCACAGTCAAACCCAATCATTCCTGCTTCTAAGATGCTACAACCACCCCTGCACAAACCTTTGGCTGACAAGAGGAGGATTGGGTGGGGGCTCCAGGTGAGGGAAGCACAGAATGAGATCACAAGGGAGCCCCTGCGGTGTTCACCAAGGGCCCGCCAGGGTGGGAGTCCAGCAGCCAGGATCTCATCCCAGGGGATAGCTAATTATTTTTATGGAGGTTGGGCAAATTACAAGTTACTGCAGAAGTCTCTACACACTAAAATTCAGCAAGTCCAAAAGCTCCAGAATATATTTTAAAAGCTGTATTCCCTTGCATGCATGTTTTATTTGTGTCTCTTTTTTAATGTAAATATTCTTTTAAGCTCTTTTATCATTTTTTGAATTTTGGTGAATTATTCACCAAGTCCAAGATACTCTATTCCTCTTGAGTTTGTGGAGTCTATGGTTGCAGGTCCAGCTTGCCCTGATGGGGAAGGTAACTTTAAGGAGGGCTTTTTTTAGGGAAGACATATGATGCAGACTTGTCCTTTTATATGTGCAAATTTTGGAATGACCCACATGGATGCCTGTTTTCAGAATGTAACTAGACCTGCACCTCTCACCATATACCAAAATCGACTCAAAGTGGATTAAAGACTTAAGCATAAGACCTGAAACTGTAAAACTACAAAGGGAAAATATAGAGGAAACACTTCAGGAAGTAGAACCGTGCAAAGACTTTATTAATAAGAGCCTAAAAGCACAAGCAACAAAAGAAAAAATAAATAAATGGGATTATATCAAACTAAAAAGCTTCTTCACAGCAAAGGAAACAACAGATTGAAACAACCATCTACAGAGTGGGAGAAAATATTTGCAAACTACACATCTGACAAGGGATTAATATCCAGAGTATACAAGGAACTCAAAAACTACACAGTGAAAAAACAAACCAATTAAAAAATGGGCAAAAGAGATGAGTAGGCATTTTTCAAAGGAAGACATATAAGTGACCAACAGGTACTTAAAAAAATACTCGGCATCACTAATCATCAGTGAAATGCAAGTTAAAAACACATTGAGATATTATCCCACCCCAGTTAGAGTGGCTAAAATTAAAAAGATGTAGAATAAAAAATTCTGGCAAGGATGTGGAGAAGGGGGAACTCTACTACCCTGTTGATGGGACTGTAAATTGGTGCAACCATTATGGAAAACAGTATGGAGGTTTCTCAAACAACTACAGATAGAACTGCCATATGATCCAGCAATCCTGCTGCGGGGTATATACCTAAAGGAATGTAAACCATCATGTCAAAGGGAGATCTGCACTCCCGTGTTCATTGCAGCTCTATTTACAATACCCAAGATATAGAACCAACGTAAATGTCCATCAATCGATGACTGGATAAGGAAACTGTGGTATGTCTACACAATGGAATACTACTCTGCCATAAAAAAGGATGAAATTCTGCCATTTGCAGCAACATGGATGAACCTGGAGAAAATTATGTTAAGTGAAATTAGCCAGGCACAGAAGGGAAAATACTGTATGTCCTCACACATAAGTGGGAGCTAAGAGAGAAAGAAGGAAGGAAAGAAAGACCACAGTGGTGCATTGGACTTGCAGAGGGAGAGAACAGACCTAGGGTTGCTGGAAGGTGGGGGGAGGAGGTCAGGGATTAATTGGGTGGAGAACACGGGGAAAAATCACAATTTGTGGTTATGGACATGCTGATAGTATTAATCCGACCATCACATCTTGGGCCCAGATGGTAACAGTCAGCTTTGTACCCCATAAATATGTATAATCAATAAAATAAAGAAGGAAAGAAAAGAATAGGTAAAACTTAAAAAAAAATGGATTAATAATGTGAAAAGGCCTCCTTCTACAAACCCTTAGAAATGCCGGATACAGTTATAACAAGTAGGCCACAAATGTGGAGCTAAAAGCACAGTTTTAAAAAAACAAACAAAAAAAACCCCTAAACCTCCAATGACCTAAAACACAGAGACTGAAAGGAAGTGCTTAGCCCCTGAGCTGTGGCTCCTCAGGCAGAGGAGATTATCACTCCCCGTGAGAGGGTAGGAATGAGGTGAAAATGGGCCCACCAGGAATGGGGTCCTGCAAGGGCATCAGACCCCCAGTATCATGAGGAGGATATTGCATGGGTGGGTGGAACGGTGGCCATGGGGTGTTGTTTAGATCAAAGGAATCAGGTTTTTCTCCACTGAGGAAGGGAGAAATCTGCAAAGGGAAACTACTAAAATGAACCCTCTGAAAATGTTGACCTAGAATCAGAGGAATTATGGTTTCCAATATATCTATAGATTACTACAGATGAAAATACGGATGTAACATGTTGTGCGTGCGGGTGTGCGTGTGTGTGTGTGTGCGTGCGTGCGTGTGTGTGTGTGCATGTGTGTGATGTCCCATTACTAATGAGCACACCCAGTGCCCAGATATTGGCTTCTAAATATCATTCTCCACTACAAGTAGTTGGGGTTCCTTGGATATATGACAGATTCCAGATTTGGGGCAGGAAAGTACAAGATGACATCATATTGTGCCAGAAAAGAAGGAGCGAGAGAATAATAGTAATAATAGTAATAATAATAGGACATTGTTATAAGATAGGAACCAGCTTAAAGAGACTTGCACTGACCAAATGTGAAACAATTTCAACATGAAAGCAATGTTAGTAAGCGATTATAACTCATTGAATAAAATAAAAAGAACATGAGTCTATATTGACATAAGCAATAAATTAAAATTTTTATGAGAAATGAGGTATTTTCATAGTTCTGAAGTTCTTTATCACAAAGTACTTATTAATTATAAAGAGAAAATGAGCCACTTTACAGTGGAGAATCTGACAGATACCACCTTAATCAAGTGATCCAAGTGAACTTCACTCCTAAAGGGACAAATCAAAGTTGTCGTCACCTGGTAGAGTAAAACGAAATGAACATAAGGAATGTCTTTGTGGTGACTGGATTCAGGGTATGGATCTCAGACGGGAATCAGGGAAACATGGGACAAACCCAAACAGAAAGTCGTTCTGTGGAATAACGGGCCTATAATCTTCAAAGACAGAATGTGGAATTTAAAAAAAAAAAAAAAGACAGAATGTGGAACTCTTCCCGATTAAAGAAGGTTAAAGAGATATGATGGGAGGCGGGTTTCTTTTTCTCTGCCTGACTCGTTTCACTCAATATTATTCAAAAAAGAAATTCCACATGTTCTCACTCATTGGTGGGAGCTAAAAAAAAAAAAAAAAGACAGAATGTGGAACTCTTCCCGATTAAAGAAGGTTAAAGAGATATGATGGGAGGCGGGACACGATGCCACACCAGAGGTGCCCAAGGCACCCCCCAGAGAAGGACCAGAACAACCAGCAGATAGCTAAATACAGATGAGAGCATCTGTGGGAGAGCACAGGAGTGCAGCGGGAGACTGGTGAGAACCCCGTGGAGCACGGAAGCCCAGGACGGTGGCATAGAGAGGACAGAGAGGCACACAGCCTCAGCCACCACATCTCCAACACTGGGATCAGTATAGAAGGAATTTCCCCTTGCAGCAAAAAGACAGGCAGAGGATCCACACCAACCCCCATCCTGACCACAGAGGCCTGAAGATCCTCTGGCAGGACAGTCCCGGACCCAAGTGTGGGAGCAGCCTAGAATACCCACATAGCATCGCTTCAGGACACTTGCACAAACTGTGCACCCACCCCCTGAGGACCCAAGCCCATGCAAGATGGCACCATCTTGAAAGTGGAACCTTTACAGGAGCGCGCCCTGCCCTCGGGCCAGTAGCCACAGCACCTCCCCAGACAAGGCTGTGTCCTCATTCCAGCCCACTCACATGAAAGGCTACAATGCCCTGGTCCCATAGGCTTGAAGCCTGGGCTCACAGAGGCTATGACTCTCAGAAGCCAACCCTAGTCCTGCTGAACTGACATACTTCCACGTTCATGGCCAGAGATCAGACAGGCAGGCCCTGTCAAGAAGAACACCCCCCATCCCCCTACCCCCATCACCACCAGCTGACTAAGGTGTGTGTGTCTGAGCACCTAATGTGGAAAAACAGCTCATGGGTCTCTTCCCTAACAAATACACCCTTGGGTCAGTGGAAATAAAGTGCATCCCCACCTTCCCAGAGAAGCGCCCAGGCAGATCCATCCTGAACAGTCCTGACTAGCATCCTTGCCAACAGTCCCAGAAGTAGCTGGATGGACCCCCTCACTGTAGGCCTGCCTAGAGGCCCTGCCCACTTCCTCAGAAATGGCTCAGCAGCCCCGCCCTTGGCAGGTCAGCTCCTAAACCACTGAGGGAAGCATGACCTCATGACAGGCCCCAAGAACTGGCACAGGGAAAGGACCACCAGCAGACCCACACTCAACTAGTCAAGCCAAAACACACCCACGCCCTGGCTCAGAGAAACAGCTCAGCTGTCACACCCCTGGAAGACCTGCCTTGAGTGTTTGAGCCATCACACGCACATGCATCCAAGTGAGAAAGAGCTTGGCTGATGTGTCCCTGGCCGGCCCACCCCTGGTCAGAGAAGCAGCACAGTGACCTACCGCTAGAAAACCAGTCCCAGAGACCCTGACACACCATATACACACACACCCTCAGCCTGACCCAGTTGGAATGGCTACTATCAAAAAAGACAGAAAATAACAAATGCCAGTGAGGATGCACAGAAAGGGGAACACTTATACACTGTTGATGACACTGTAAATTACAGTAAATCACCTCTCAGCCACTGTTTTCCAGTTATTGTGGAAAACAGTATGGAAGTTTCTCAGACAACTACAGACAGAGCTGCCGTATGATCCAGCAATCCTACTACTGGGTATGTATCCAAAGGAATGGAAATCATCATGTCGCAGGGACACCTGCACTCCTGTGTTTATCATGGTTCTATTTGCAATAGCCAAGAGTTGGAACCAGCCTAAATGTCCTTCCATGGATGACTGGATAAAGAAAATGTGGTATATATACACAGTAGAATTCTACTCGGCCATAAAAAAGAATGAAATTCTACCATTTGCAGCAACATGGATGAGGTCAGAGAAAATAATGTTAACTGAAATAAGCCAGACACAGAGAGAGAAATACCACATGTTCTCACTCATGTGTGGAAGCTAAAAAAGTTGATCTCATAGAAGTAGAGAGTAGAATAGTGGTTCCTAGAGGTTGGCAGGGGGAAGGACAAGAAGGGATGGGAGAGGGTGGCCAGTGGATACTAAATTGCAGAGAGATAGGAAGCATGGGACCTAGGGTTCTACAGTAATATAGGGAGACCACAGTTAATGACAAACTACTGTGTGTCTTTGAGTAGCTAGTCGAGATGATGTTGAATGTTCCCAATATAAAGAGGTGACACATTTTTGAGGTGATGGATATACTAAGCACCCTGATATGACCACTGTGCACAGTATGAATGTACCCAAATATCATATTGTTTCTCCAAAAAATATATACAATTATCATGAGTCAATTAAGAAAAATAGATTAAAAAGAGAGAGGAAGAAAAAAAGAAATAGAGAGTAGAATAGTGGCTACCAGAGGCAGGGAAAGGGAGGGAGGGGGGACAGGGAAAGGTTGGTAGACCAGCAGGACAAAGTTACAAAGTTACAGTTAGACAGGAAGAATAATTTCTGGTGCCCTCAGGTGACAATAGCTAATAACATTGTATTGTATATTTCAAGACAACCAGAAAAGAGGATCTTGAATGTTACAACCACAAAGAAACAATAAAGGTTTAGATGATAGATATGCTAACTATTCTGACTCGATCATTGAACAATATATGCATGTATTGAAACAACAAGCTGTACCCCATAAACATGCACAATGAAAAAAAAAGATGATAACTGAAGTAATATATGGTTCCGAATTGGATCCTTTGCTCTAAAGGAAGTTATTGGAACATTTGGTTAAGTGGGAATGAGGCCTTTGCATGAGATGATTGTAACATAGAAATACTGCTTTTGGGATTTGATGGTTGCATTGTGGGTTATGGAGAAACAAGTCCTTGTTTGTAGGAAATATACATTAAAGTGTTAGAGATGCTGCATCAAGGTTCTTTGTACTCTAACTGCAACTTTTTCTGTAAGTTTGAAATTGTTTCAACATTTTTCAAAAAATTAAAAATTAAGTTTAACTACTAAAAAAAATAGGAATAAAATTTAGAACTTCCAAACCAGTAGAGAGAAAATAAAGAGTATAAAAATCTTTATTTGCTTTCAAAAAGCTTATAAAGGGGGGAGGAGAGCAAAACCCACCAGCAAAAGTACAGTAAACCTTAGGCACAAAATAAGGTTGTAGATTCAGGCCTGTATAAATATATGTACACAAGAAATGTAACTGGATTAAACTTTCCAGATAAAAGACACATTTTCATGTGGTATAAAACAAATAATGTTTAGCTATGTGATATTGCAAAGAGACATTTCTAAAATTCGAGGTTGAAAATAATGTAGGAGAAAATAATATAGCAGACAAGCATTAAGCAAGAGAAAGTGTATGTTGCATCACTCGTATCAGGAAAAGTGCACTTGGTGTAGCACCTGCACACCACTGAATAATAAAAGACACAAGTGGCTAGTCAGCCCTGACAACTCGGAACTGATATGGACCTAATTCAGCTTCAAAGTGAGTAAATTAAAAGTTGAAAGAATAACGTGGAAAATGTGATAAATCTAAAATCGTAGTGATTTGTATACCTCTTTCAATGACTAATCAATTTAAATTATTAAGAATACAGAAGATCTGAACCACAAAATTCCAAGCTTGCTCTAAAGGACACATAGAGAATGCTGCATTGAAAATTCTTTCCAGGCACACATAGAACAGTTTTAAAAGTGATCATGTATTAGAACATAAAGAAGCAAATCTTAGAAAATACCAAAGGATCAATATTATGCAGAACCACAAATTTTGAATCCAGTTGTATATTGCCCTCCCTTACAAGCCAGGGCTAATAACAAGCAGAGAAGGAACCTTAAAATTCAGTGAGAAGACCCCTTCTGCTGCCAAGTATATCTCACCGAAGCTTCTGCCTTGTATGGTCTAAAATAACTTCACTTGCCTTGGTGGTGGAAGAAACCCAGGTCTCTAAATTGCCTCCAAATCTTTCTGCCGGGCTATGCTTTGTAGTGAAGTCAATGTCTTGTCTCCCACATCAATAAAGAGCCTTGAAAACTAGAACCCACCAACACAGCCACCCACCCACCACCTCTGAGTCCTCTGCACACACCCCCAGGGCCTCTGCGACTTATTGGACCACCAGGGCTCTACCTGTTGCCTCTCAAATCTGGCTTTATAAATCCCTTAAGCTAATATATACCCTTTTAAAATATAAGAATAACCTTAAGTGCCGTGACAACATTCGAGTGATGCTTTCTACTTCATTCCTGAATCATCATTTCCAGAGAGAAGAAGGTAATTACTGAGTAATTCCTGAGTGTGGAACAGAGCACAAGAGGACAGGTGTGAGTGTGCGGGGGACAGTGAGAGGGGGAATGAGTGTGTGTGAGAAAACATGTATGTGAGTAAGGTGTGTATACGAATGAGAGTGCATGAGAAAGGGTATGAGTGTGCGTATGAGTGAGTGTGTATGTGAATGTGTATGAGTGTGTGTGCATGTGTGTGTGTGAGAAAATATGTATGTGAGTAAGATGTGTATATGAATGAGAGTGCATGAGAAAGGGTATGAGTGTGCATGTAAGTGTGTACGTGAATGTGAGTATGTGACAGTGAGTGTGCATGTGTGTATGTGAATGTGTATGAGTGTGTGTGCATGAGTGAGTGTGAGTGTGCGTTCATGTAATTGTGTGTTAGTGTGAGTGTGAGTGTGCACGTAAGTGTGTGTGTTCATGAGTGAGAGTGTGTGCATGGGTGAGAGTGTGAGTTCATGTGGGTGTGCATGAGTGTGATTCTGTGAGTGTGCATGGGTGAGTGTGTGTGTGAGTGTGCGTGAGTGAGAGTGTGAGTTAGTGTGAGTATGCATGTGTATGCGAGTATGCATGAGTGTGCATGGGTGGATGTGGATGTGTGTGCGTGAGTAAATGTAAGTGAGCACGAAGGCGTGTGAGTGTGCATGAATGATTAAGTGTGCTTGTGAGTGTGTATGTGTGTGAGTGCATGAGTAAGCATGACGGTGTGAGCGTGAGTGTGCATAAGTGAGTGTGTGTGTATGTGAGTGACTGCGCATGAGTGTGTGCTATGGGGGGTTGGGCCACTGCACAACATGAAGCCCACGCAATCAAAGAGCGGCCTGAGGGACTGCGGGTACCAAGGATGGGAGAAATGGTTTTCCAGCAAGTGTAAAAGAAACACAGAAATGGAAGTGGAAGGGCCCTGTTCCAAACTCCACGTGCTTCACTCCCAGGGTTATGATCTAATTCATAAAGCCCTGCAATGGGTCAGTTTTGCTGTCTCCAGCTTCCACTGTCCCTGAATGGCCCCTGGGCAAAGCAGGTAGGTGTTCAGTGCACATTTCTCGTGATGCTTTGAGAGCCCGCCCTGCACTCCGGCCACCAAGCCAGATACCCGGCCACCTGCTGTCCTAGTGTGAAGGCAAGTCATTCCTCGCTTCTCTGCATCTTTTCTTCCTCACCAGGAGTGTCAGTGTTGGGCAATGAACTCCGGAGGCATCTCCCACTCTAACTTCTCTGGGACTACCCTCCCCGTAGGGCCCCACAGTTGAACATTAAGACAGTGATTTTTCAAAGTTCTTAAAAGAAAATACGATGGATTGAGAGTTTAAAACAAAAAAAAACTCCACTAAAGTTTTTCAGCCCAGAAATAAGAGTTCATAAGTTTCCGTGAGGAGTGTCAGTGTTGGGCAATGAACTCCGGAGGCATCTCCCACTCTAACTTCTCTGGGACTACCATCCCCGTAGGGCCCCACAGTTGAACATTAAGACAGTGATTTTTCAAAGTTCTTAAAAGAAAATACGATGGATTGAGAGTTTAAAACAAACAAAAAAAAACTCCACTAAAGTTTTTCAGCCCAGAAATAAGAGTTCATAAGTTTCCGTGAGACCTCTATGTTACTCAGCTCTACACAAGCCTCTGGCCTGGTGCTGTCCCTTTTCCAGTTTGCAGGAGAGGCATTTTTATTTTGAGAAGTGTATGTCATAAATTCTTAGCAATACCTGAACTGGCTGGTAAAATAGGACATAAGCAGATATTTAGGAAATGATGCTAATTTGTTGACATTACTTTTAGAAGAAGGAAAAACACAAGCAAAATTGTTAATTAGATATTTTGGGAATACTAAGATACCTGCAGATAAACTCTGCCACACTATACAAAGGCCATGATCTCCCCCAAACAACTGTTTAGCACATTAAATTGAACGCCAAAAGAAAAGAGCTTCCAATTAATCCTCCAGGTACACAGAAGATAACAATTTGATTTTTATCTGTATTGCATTTTCAAGGCAACACAAGCCAATGCTCATTTAATTTGCTCTTGCCTTTGGACAGGTAGATCAATATGATAAATAAATCACATTGAACAAGGACCTTATTGGTATTCGGCTGAATATTAATCGACTTATTTGGTCTGCTTCATCCAGACCATCAGTAGACACCAGGCAGAATTCATTGACAATAAACTGTCAGGCAATGGCCAGGAGCTTTTGTTCCATGCGGGCACCGAGCCAACACTTTCCCAGAGTTATTACAGACAGATACTGCTCAGCATATTTTTTAGGATAAATGGCAGCACCAATTTCCAATACGTGAATGAAGCTTAAGGAGGGCTTCTTCCATTTTAAGTAGCTCATCTTTCCTTTTCTGTATACGCCAATGCTCCCCAATCTTTTTATCTGGCTGCATGCATTCAATCATGGCAGTAATTCTCAATGCAGAATGTGTGGGCTGAGAGGGGGGGCAGTCACTGCAACAGAATTATGAGCAAACTCTGATCCCCCCACCCGTTGCAGTTTCTGCAACAATTATTAGGAAATTCTGCAATTTCTTATGCAATTCCTCAAGAATCCCATAAATCAGGAGAAATAGGGCAGTAAAGCGGGTAATAATCACAACAAACATTTCTTTAACATGTTTTAAATATTATTCTTTCTTAAATTATTATTATATTAGTCCATTTCTATTGCTTATAACAGAACACCTGAAACTGGGTAATTTATAAAGAAATAGAATTTATTTCTTAGAGTTCAGAGGCTGGGAAGTCCAAGGTCCAGGGAACACATCTGGTAAAGGCCTTCTGAGCGGGAGCTCTCTGCAGTGTCCTGTGGCAACCAGGGTATCACATGGCAAGAATGGGCTGAGAGCTCACCTCCTCACTTGCTGTCCTTACAAAGCCATCAGAACCATGCCCGTCACTCCATGAATGGGTCGATCCATTCACAAGGGCACAGTCCTCACAATCTAATCACCTCTGAAAGGCCCCACTTTCAAATACCATAATTGGATTTCCCACCCTCTTAACACTGTCACAATGGAGATCAAGTTTCCAATACGTGAACTTTTGGGGGACACGTTTGACCCATAGCAATAATTATGTTGGGCTTTTTCTTGCCTCTCAGCACAGCCCCGTAAGAGAAAGTAAGGCAGGTAATATCTACCCATCTTACAGGTGAGGAAAGTGAATTTATAAGAAATTAATCACAACAATATATAAAGCATTCAAGTAGAACCTTGCATATACTAGTACCATGCATGGGTTTGCATTTGGTCTTTAGCTCCTTTGATCCTCCCAATAACCCTATGGGCTAGATACTGTTAGTGTCACTTAGTGTCTAGGGATGGAGAAACTGAGGCGCAGGTGGACTAAGCAGCGTGACGAAGATCACGTCACGAGCAGCAAGCCAGAATTCACACAGGGATTCTACTTCCATGGAATGGGCTCCTAACCACCTTATTATCCTGCCTCCCAAGTCAAGTGACCCGACCGAAGGCTCACCCAGTTGGTAGCATGGCAGGGATCAGAATCTGGTCTCCTGACGGACAGCCCAGGAGTTTTCCCACCAAATTTTGTCTTGTTATTCTTCAAACAAAATATTTAGAGGCAAAATCAAGGTATCCAAAATGTCTTCAAATAGGCTGTGGAGATAAGAGAGCCTGAGAATATTTGGATTTTTATTCCCTTTTTTCTCCTCAGTAAACCGCCTGAGCACTGCCCCACTGCACAGTGCATGCAACTGTACTGCAGCACTGAAGCATACTCCTGCATTTTTCTGATGACATGCTATCTGGCAGGGAGACAGTGCTGTCCGTCTTTGTGTCCTTTAGCACAGGGTCTGCCCTGCCCAAACTCTCAGTTGAGTTTGTTGAATGAGTTGGTGAGTGTGAGAAGGAAATTAAAAATCCCTGAAATTCCTAAATAGCTATGCCAAGACAAGATCTTTCATACACATTTCCACCCAAACTCTCAGTTGAGTTTGTTGAATGAGTTGGTGAGTGTGAGAAGGAAAATTTTTAAAAATCCCTGAAATTCCTAAATAGCTATGCCAAGACAAGATCTTTCATACACATTTCCAATGTTTTCTTACTCACCGCTCTAAACGCCTGCACTGATCTTTCTCAGGTGAAGAGATTACCCTCACTGGCCCAGAAAATAATTCTTAGTTTATTTGCCACATTTTCTAAACCATCAACTATGTTTACATACAGAGATGGGTGGTATTAGCACCCAACAAATGTGCACAATTAGTCTTTTGCTATATGTGATTTTTAATTTCTAAGAGCTGTAGTAATTGCATTTTACATACACTCAGTGGTGTAAGTTGAATTCAGTTCTTTCTTTATCATCCAAGCAAGAGAGACATCATCATGGGGCAGAAACACAGACTTGGGTCCCAAGCCTGGCCACCCATGACCAGTTCTGGACAAGTCACTTGGTGCCTTCAAACCTCAATTTCTTCATTTATAAAATAGAAATAATTAAGCAAATATGGGGTACCCTCATATTTTTACTAAAATCCAGCTCTCACTGAACACACACACACACAAAAAGGACTATTGACTCTTTCAGTGAGCTAAACTGAAATAACCACAACAATTTATCCATTCATTATAGCTTGCCACCCTCCAAATTTCATGACTTCATGCCCAGAGGCCTGGGAAAATCAGCAAATCAAACACCGTCTGGCTGTGTCCTCTGGCAGCAGCAGGAAGCACCCAGGCTGACAGCCAGGGCGCCGGGCCCTGGACTCGGCTCTGTTACAGTTCACCATAAGCCTCTTTCCCCCAGCTGTCAAAGAATGATTCCTACCTTACCATTTTGTGGATCACATGCAGAATATTCAGATAGGCAAGTGCTTCCAAAGTGTGATTATAAGGGATAACTACGGCACTGTAAAGGGGGACCCAGCCAAGACTGGAGGTGGGGAAGAGCTTCCTAGGAAGAGATCTGGGAAGTCTGGTGAAAGCACCTCATTCCTGCATGGAAAGTGCTCACCACAGGCGAGGATTCGAAGGGCTCCAGAGAGCTCACCTCCCCACTTTCCCAGTGGATAGTCAAGGCACTGATTTAGAGCAGTGTAAGCGGCTTAAGTCCCNGGGAGTGTCAGTGTTGGGCAATGAACTCCGGAGGCATCTCCCACTCTAACTTCTCTGGGACTACCCTCCCCGTAGGGCCCCACAGTTGAACATTAAGACAGTGATTTTTCAAAGTTCTTAAAAGAAAATACGATGGATTGAGAGTTTAAAACAAAAAAAAACTCCACTAAAGTTTTTCAGCCCAGAAATAAGAGTTCATAAGTTTCCGTGAGACCTCTATGTTACTCAGCTCTACACAAGCCTCTGGCCTGGTGCTGTCCCTTTTCCAGTTTGCAGGAGAGGCATTTTTATTTTGAGAAGTGTATGTCATAAATTCTTAGCAATACCTGAACTGGCTGGTAAAATAGGACATAAGCAGATATTTAGGAAATGATGCTAATTTGTTGACATTACTTTTAGAAGAAGGAAAAACACAAGCAAAATTGTTAATTAGATATTTTGGGAATACTAAGATACCTGCAGATAAACTCTGCCACACTATACAAAGGCCATGATCTCCCCCAAACAACTGTTTAGCACATTAAATTGAACGCCAAAAGAAAAGAGCTTCCAATTAATCCTCCAGGTACACAGAAGATAACAATTTGATTTTTATCTGTATTGCATTTTCAAGGCAACACAAGCCAATGCTCATTTAATTTGCTCTTGCCTTTGGACAGGTAGATCAATATGATAAATAAATCACATTGAACAAGGACCTTATTGGTATTCGGCTGAATATTAATCGACTTATTTGGTCTGCTTCATCCAGACCATCAGTAGACACCAGGCAGAATTCATTGACAATAAACTGTCAGGCAATGGCCAGGAGCTTTTGTTCCATGCGGGCACCGAGCCAACACTTTCCCAGAGTTATTACAGACAGATACTGCTCAGCATATTTTTTAGGATAAATGGCAGCACCAATTTCCAATACGTGAATGAAGCTTAAGGAGGGCTTCTTCCATTTTAAGTAGCTCATCTTTCCTTTTCTGTATACGCCAATGCTCCCCAATCTTTTTATCTGGCTGCATGCATTCAATCATGGCAGTAATTCTCAATGCAGAATGTGTGGGCTGAGAGGGGGGGCAGTCACTGCAACAGAATTATGAGCAAACTCTGATCCCCCCACCCGTTGCAGTTTCTGCAACAATTATTAGGAAATTCTGCAATTTCTTATGCAATTCCTCAAGAATCCCATAAATCAGGAGAAATAGGGCAGTAAAGCGGGTAATAATCACAACAAACATTTCTTTAACATGTTTTAAATATTATTCTTTCTTAAATTATTATTATATTAGTCCATTTCTATTGCTTATAACAGAACACCTGAAACTGGGTAATTTATAAAGAAATAGAATTTATTTCTTAGAGTTCAGAGGCTGGGAAGTCCAAGGTCCAGGGAACACATCTGGTAAAGGCCTTCTGAGCGGGAGCTCTCTGCAGTGTCCTGTGGCAACCAGGGTATCACATGGCAAGAATGGGCTGAGAGCTGACCTCCTCACTTGCTGTCCTTACAAAGCCATCAGAACCATGCCCGTCACTCCATGAATGGGTCGATCCATTCACAAGGGCACAGTCCTCACAATCTAATCACCTCTGAAAGGCCCCACTTTCAAATACCATAATTGGATTTCCCACCCTCTTAACACTGTCACAATGGAGATCAAGTTTCCAATACGTGAACTTTTGGGGGACACGTTTGACCCATAGCAATAATTATGTTGGGCTTTTTCTTGCCTCTCAGCACAGCCCCGTAAGAGAAAGTAAGGCAGGTAATATCTACCCATCTTACAGGTGAGGAAAGTGAATTTATAAGAAATTAATCACAACAATATATAAAGCATTCAAGTAGAACCTTGCATATACTAGTACCATGCATGGGTTTGCATTTGGTCTTTAGCTCCTTTGATCCTCCCAATAACCCTATGGGCTAGATACTGTTAGTGTCACTTAGTGTCTAGGGATGGAGAAACTGAGGCGCAGGTGGACTAAGCAGCGTGACGAAGATCACGTCACGAGCAGCAAGCCAGAATTCACACAGGGATTCTACTTCCATGGAATGGGCTCCTAACCACCTTATTATCCTGCCTCCCAAGTCAAGTGACCCGACCGAAGGCTCACCCAGTTGGTAGCATGGCAGGGATCAGAATCTGGTCTCCTGACGGACAGCCCAGGAGTTTTCCCACCAAATTTTGTCTTGTTATTCTTCAAACAAAATATTTAGAGGCAAAATCAAGGTATCCAAAATGTCTTCAAATAGGCTGTGGAGATAAGAGAGCCTGAGAATATTTGGATTTTTATTCCCTTTTTTCTCCTCAGTAAACCGCCTGAGCACTGCCCCACTGCACAGTGCATGCAACTGTACTGCAGCACTGAAGCATACTCCTGCATTTTTCTGATGACATGCTATCTGGCAGGGAGACAGTGCTGTCCGTCTTTGTGTCCTTTAGCACAGGGTCTGCCCTGCCCAAACTCTCAGTTGAGTTTGTTGAATGAGTTGGTGAGTGTGAGAAGGAAAATTTTTAAAAATCCCTGAAATTCCTAAATAGCTATGCCAAGACAAGATCTTTCATACACATTTCCAATGTTTTCTTACTCACCGCTCTAAACGCCTGCACTGATCTTTCTCAGGTGAAGAGATTACCCTCACTGGCCCAGAAAATAATTCTTAGTTTATTTGCCACATTTTCTAAACCATCAACTATGTTTACATACAGAGATGGGTGGTATTAGCACCCAACAAATGTGCACAATTAGTCTTTTGCTATATGTGATTTTTAATTTCTAAGAGCTGTAGTAATTGCATTTTACATACACTCAGTGGTGTAAGTTGAATTCAGTTCTTTCTTTATCATCCAAGCAAGAGAGACATCATCATGGGGCAGAAACACAGACTTGGGTCCCAAGCCTGGCCACCCATGACCAGTTCTGGACAAGTCACTTGGTGCCTTCAAACCTCAATTTCTTCATTTATAAAATAGAAATAATTAAGCAAATATGGGGTACCCTCATATTTTTACTAAAATCCAGCTCTCACTGAACACACACACACACAAAAAGGACTATTGACTCTTTCAGTGAGCTAAACTGAAATAACCACAACAATTTATCCATTCATTATAGCTTGCCACCCTCCAAATTTCATGACTTCATGCCCAGAGGCCTGGGAAAATCAGCAAATCAAACACCGTCTGGCTGTGTCCTCTGGCAGCAGCAGGAAGCACCCAGGCTGACAGCCAGGGCGCCGGGCCCTGGACTCGGCTCTGTTACAGTTCACCATAAGCCTCTTTCCCCCAACTGTCAAAGAATGATTCCTACCTTACCATTTTGTGGATCACATGCAGAATATTCAGATAGGCAAGTGCTTCCAAAGTGTGATTATAAGGGGTAACTACGGCACTGTAAAGGGGGACCCAGCCAAGACTGGAGGTGGGGAAGAGCTTCCTAGGAAGAGATCTGGGAAGTCTGGTGAAAGCACCTCGTTCCTGCATGGAAAGTGCTCACCACAGGCGAGGATTCGAAGGGCTCCAGAGAGCTCACCTCCCACTTTCCCAGTGGATAGTCAAGGCACTGATTTAGAGCAGTGTAAGCGGCTTAAGTCCCTATGCTCCTGGGAAGAAGTCTTATTCGTAGCATGTTAACTATTCTAAATGTATTGTTTCCATCCCATTATCACCAAGTAGACAAGGGTCTTTGTTTTACATTCAAGAAGATCCCATATCCCTTAGTATGGGTGTTTCTATATACATGAACACAGGTGGAAGTTTAATAAATTAATAAGCAAACAAAATAGAAAAAGAAAAAAATAGGTGTTTTCCAGGGAGAATGCAAAAAATGAAGAGTTCTGCGACATCTTCCGGTGACGTGAAGGGACCCTCTGGTGAATACCCCTGAGGCTGGAGGGAGTTGAACTTCGCTGACCCCTGATGACAAAAGGATTAATTCATGACTAGAGTTTGAGATGCCCCAGAGGTTGGCCGGGGGCCCTGAATTTAGTCGGGACCATCCTTGTCCAACAGAAGAGACTGGGGTGAAGACCTCTGCTTGGGCGAGCCCTTCAAGGTCCAACTGAAGTTCAATCTTTTCCCCCAGGTCCTCTCAGACACCTCCTCACCCCCCTTGCCTCTGGTCCCGTGTGACCTTTAGCGTTATTTGCCATTTCATGTGTTTGTCAGTCGTCCCCAATCTGGATTATACACGTGTGGGAATGAAGTCAGTTTATGTTTGTTTTCTGAATAACGTGCTGCTTCCGATGCCTTCAGACTTGGCCTGTGTGACACGGCCACACATCCTGTGGCCATCTCTGCAACATGCAGAGCCAGACCCAAGACTTCCTCTGTCCAGAAGCTAAAACATTGGAGAGGCCAAAACTGTCTAGCTAAAGGGCAAGTCCTTTCTATTCCAGCCTCTAAAGTTCATTGACAAACTTTTTATCCACACTTGGCCCTAGAGAGAGAGAGAGTTCATTAATCTCCCATTTTCACTAAGCTCGGCCCTAATATGTCAGAGAAGGGGAGCTAAACTCCACGGTATGAAACACAGAAAAACAAGATTTATTCACTCATAATTGCATCCTATTATATCACTTACCCAATATGTTTGTCTTGCTGAATTGTAACATGAATGTGGAGTGGGAAACCCACAGGATATATAGCAAAGTGCCAGAAATGACAATGTGAATTAAGTGAGCAGAATTTACCAGTTCTAATAAAATCGCTTTTATTTATGTGCAAGTGCTAATGTGTTCTGACATACTCCTAATTTCTATTTTGTTATTTATGAAATAGAAGCCTGACAATTCACTAAATCACCATGACCAATTCCTTTTTAAACCCTATTCCATTTGCTGGACACAAATTAGTTTTTTTTTTAAGAATTGCACTAGGTTTCAATGATTCAAAGTTTGCAGTAAGAAGTGAAAAAGTCAGATGATTGCCTAATGACATCAACAAAGGGCTCCTCACTAAAAATATTACCCCACCATGACGGCGAGGTGCCTAAAATTCCACTATTTGTGTTGCTTCATTAGGTTAAAGAATTCAACAAGGAGGTCCTTGTACCAGTTGGGGTTCCCATCAAAACCAGAACATGAATTTTGAAAAATCTGAAGAGAGTTTATCTGCAAAGGGACTAATTACAAAGGCAGGAACGAATGTAGGGAAGCTAGATAGGAAAAGGCCAGAAGCCAGGGCAGGCAGCTGTAAGTTGTCCCCACTGTGGGCCAGGTGGAACAGTTGCAGAGGAGGTTACCGGGTCCTAGAAGGCAAGAAATCCTGCAGTACAACTCTCCATAAAAGGAGCAGGTATTTTAGAAGAGGGCGGAGCTGGACCCACAGAGAGGAAGCCACAGAATAAATACCCTGACCTCACCCTCCTTATCGACCTCTGATCTCTTTCCAAGGGCCCGTCATTCTTAGGCAGATTAGCAGAGAACCAGGGCCATGGGGAGCTAGAAACAGCAGACCAGAGCAGAGGGACTGCTACAGTTCCAGTGCCCAGAGAGGGCAGGCCCTGCTGCAGAATTACAGGCCCATTCTCTGAGCAATGACTGAAGATAAGCCTCACAGACATCCAGGTGGGACGAGCCTCGGCCAGTACCCAGGAGGCTGGTCCTCATGTGTGTCCCTCACATGTCAGGTCCCGTAAAATGGGGCAGGGTTGGGGGAAGGCAGCTGGATTATGTAACTTGAATTTTCCTTTAGTTGCTTGACAAGGAGGAAATCAATTGTTATTTGTAATTCCTGTCCTTCTAAGGTGGGTAGATAGCACGGGCCTGCTCTCCTTCACTGTCTTGTGTTACAGCCACATCTTCATATGTATGGGTAAAGCCTGGTTTTCTCAACCATGTTTTAATCTCCTTAAGGACAGCCTGTTGCATTTCTTTGTACTCCCTGGACACCGCCATCTGTGCAGAATTTCACTCAATAAGTGTTGGCTGCCAGCCGCCAAAAAAAAAAGAAAGAAAACATCAGTAAATGTTGGCTTATTGAGTAAGGGGTAAAAAGGGGTAAGTGGCAAAAAAAAAATCAAACTGTTTTAAAGAAGAGCTTTTAATGCTTTATACCACATAGAATAAGGTAATGCAGCATTAGGGAAAGTTACCATATAGAGGTTTTCTTTGCCTACTTTTTGGAGGAGATGAGAGTTTTGGGTTTTTTAATAATGTGTGGACATTTTTTTTGGTGTGTCAAAAGGAGAGCTTGAGAGATTTAATGTGAACTTCTTAACTTAGTTATATTTAGTTTATTAAGTGGAGTAAGCATTCCCTTTGTGGTCTCCATTTGAGTATTAACTGGCTTTTTACCTCCTTCTTCAGAGGGAATGAAGGTAAACCTCATCCTAGTCTACGGATCACAAATTAAGGCATTCTGAAGAAGCATGGAACGTACATACTCGCAAAAGGGTCTGAAATGATGAGATTTTACTGTAACTTTTAACAAAAGGAATTAAACCAAACACTGAAGAATCTAGTTTTTATAATTAGCTTTATACCATAAACATACCAGGAGGATGAGCTCTGTGAATGAAACAAAAGTTGGAATTTAGCAAAATGAAGGAGATTCTCTAATAATCACTCATGTTGCCCAAATGTGTGAAATCCAGGAACCCAAACTTTGTCACAGCCCCAAACACACTGTGTCTCCACCGACCTGCCCTTCCCCGCTTGCGCGTGGGGTAGGAGCCACACGGACAGTTGCTGCCGGTCATTCATTCCAGCCCAATCGTCATCCCTTCCCTGTGCAGTAAGAAAATTTCCCAAACTCTGTCTTCTCATTTTATGTCACTTGCTTTCTTCCTCAGTGGATGGAGTATATGGAAGTCAGGATGATTTATTTCCATCTCCTCCGGATACTGAGGATATAAAGCAAGCCCATTAAAGAAGCAGGCATGCGGTGGCAGCATTGGGAGAGCAACCGAAAGCTTCCATTAGAAGTCTGGATAGAATCACAGAAAGTGAGAGATACAAGGATCCTTAGAAACCATCTCATTAAACTACACACCAGAAGCATAAAACAGAGTAATTCAAGGCCCTAAAACTCCCTGCCAATGTCATCCTTTCCTCATTCATTTTACGGCTTCATCTCTGAGCACAGTTCCTGGAGGATACTGTCCTCCTGTGGTCTGAGGCTCTGCTTCCTTCTAGGTCCCAGGTGGCCAGATTTTTGCAAACTTGGGTCATTTGGCACTGACCTCAGACTCTCCCCTTTTCCCTCAGCATCATCCAAGCCCACAATATATCCCGTATCCCCATGGGATTCAAAGCAGGAACTGCCTGCCAAGGAGGTGTCTGATTCTCTGAGCTAGCTCAGAGTATACTAGGCTATCCTGTACCTCCCCCATAGCCATTCTAGCCCTTCTTTGCTTTAACATTGATTATTCCAGACCACCAAATATCCATCAGCTGGTGCTGGTTTTGCCCTCCATTACAGAAAAACAAGACGTGCAGAAAACCCAATAGAGCTGGGATCCCAGTTTGGGGCTGGGGCTCCGGGGGCCCCGGTCAGGCTACCGGGCAGGGAAGCAGCTTCCAGGGCAGCACTCACAGAAGTGCTGCAGAGAGTCCTCGCGAAAACCTCGTCTTGAGAAGGAAGTCAAAATTCTCAAGTTGAGTCCCCAGAGAGTGGGCATCGCCAGAGACTGGGGAAGAAGAATCCAACCACAATGCAGGGCCCCTCTCTTAGATTATTTATCACAGCTCTGATCGACACGAAGAATCCCAGGGCGAGATGCTGCCATGAACATCTGCATGAGCACTGCAAGAGTAAGGACGTCTGCAGAATCGGTTCCAGCAGCTCCGGCAATGACCAGAGAAAGTGCCCTGAGTGCAGACATGAGCCCCTTGGATGATGATAGTAGCATCTCAGAGGCCATTGGTGGCACAGATGCTAATCTGGCAATGACTACAGTGGGAAGTATTGCCACAGCCAGCTGGAGCAGGAAAGGGAGAAAACGGGTGATGACTTGTGACAACCAAGGACACTACTCTGTAAAACATGAGAATCCCAGGGATAGTTAACTGATTTCTGTTGTAACATTTCTTGCACAGGTGAAACTGGACTCTTTAGAGAAATGTTCCTTTGCCCCTATATATTATTTTTTCAGCTAGAAAAGTCTTTTGAATAATTTCAAAAGTGAAATTATTGTTGTTGGTCTGTAAAGACCAATAATGTACTACACGTATGCTTGTCTCAAAACTCGAGTTTTTAATATCAAGCTGACCATGTGGTTAACTTTAATTTTAAGGGTTGCATTAGTCACCTACTGCTGCACTGATGCTGCTTAACCAACTGCAATGCTCAGGTGCTCACAAGTTTCATTTACGTTTTTTCTCACTCCTGAGACAACTGGCCACTGGGAGCAGCTCTGTTCCAGGATGCGAGTCGGCGGAGCTTGGCCGCAGGCTTTCTGCTGAGTTCAGTTCTGTCCCACTCATCTCCACATTTTCTTTGGAGCAGCAGGAATCCAGGGATCACAGGAATGCAAGAGGCCAAGTCAGACTACTCAAGCACGTTTGAGGTCGGGTCTCACACCAAGTTCATTAAAATTCTGTTGGACACGCAAGACACGTGGTCAAGCCCAACATCTATAGGGCAAAGAAACAGACTGTCCCCAGTCTAGCACACTGGAAGGTACTTTACAAAAGACAGTACAGAAACTGGAACAAGACGATCTACCACACAAGATGGAATTAATGTTTTGTACATCAATGGAAACAGAAAAAATCTTCCTCATTACCCCTAAAGTACTATTTGCTGACTTGGCCATTAATTTATTCATTTATAGGACGTTGCTTGGCCAAGATCCAGCTTAGTAAATGTTTGTTGAATAAACACATGTGTTAGAGGGAAACCCAACCACTGGTTTTCATTCTTCCAGTGGTTTTTTTATTTCCCCCTTTTACTTGGTTTCCATATTTCAAATATGCCTTGCTTCATTTTCAAACCTTAACCTAACTTTTGTCATACTACCTTGGGAAAAAAATAGCTTACTTATCAATAAGACTAGTTCTGCCTCACCCTGAATTACATTCAAGGTCAGACTCCAGTTGGCTGTGTTTTTGCTTTTCACATCTACAGCGCCTTTGTACTTCTTTTACTATTCAGAGAAGACTCTCAAAAGGCTTTTTTTTATCTTAGCAGTCTCTCAGCTCTCATCTCATGGAAACCAAGTGCACAGGTGGACATTGCTAAATTGAGAGCTATTGAGAGCTGGTACTCTCCCATGCTGAGGGACCCTCGCCACCTCCCTTGGGGAAACGGTGGAAGCCGCAGAGAAGCAGAGAGCGTGTGAAGCGGGTGTGTGGACCCTCTCCTCGATGGCTCCTGGTCGCTGCCTTGTGGAGAAGAAAATGGATTTAGTAGTGGATAGAAAGTCGATAGTCACTACTTTTCTAATGGTTTATTATACCCAAATGATACGTCTGTATTACATTAGCACCTTCACATCTTGTCCCACTAGCGTCACAACGGGACAGGTTTGCATTTGCTTACCAGGAGCAGATTAGGAGATGATTGCTTCTGCCTTGTTTGAGTGCAGAGAGGAACTAATTTGATTAGACAGAAAGCCAGAGCTGCCACCACTGCTGTGGGAAGGAAACAGCACCGATCAGCTCTTTTGCAATCAGGTGGGTCAATTGCTCTCTGAAAGGAGACCCAGCAGTATGTTGTGAGATATCTTGGTCCTGACCACAATGAGACACAATTAAATAAGAGTGATCACTATAAAACTAAAAAAAAAAGGAGGTGGGGGCTAGAGAGGAAGGAGCAAGAGGAGAGTAGATACTTAGACACAACTTTACCAGTGTGTGCGTGAGCAAACATGGGCAAGGTCCAGTCCCTACGGGCCGTGAAGCTCCTGAATGCTGGACGTTGGTTCACACTGTAAAGCCCTTTCTCTCCCCAGAGTCAGTTGTCTCCTCTCAGTCCACAAGTCTCTACAACTTGTCTCTTTTTCTCTATCCTGGCCGCAAGGAGGTATCCACACTATTAGTCAGACAGGCTAATGGTAATGCTGGAATACACACACACACACACACACACACACAGAGGCTGGGAAGGAAGGAGGGGTCTTTTCACCTAGTCGAGGAGCAGGTGAGGAAAAGGATTTTGATTCCAAACATGGAACAGAGAGAGGCTTGCTATGGGAAACAGATCACCTGCAATCTTTACTTCTTGACCTCCACAAATGTATATGCCCACGTGGGGCTCCTATGCCAATTTGTGATGCACCTCAGCTAGTAGGTGCTTCGGTCATGTTTTATAACCATCTACTTGAAATAGCCTTTCACAGGCCAGCCATTGCCAGAGCTGTAACTGCAACCCATGCTAACTTTTCCTGCCCTTCAATGGCGGCTCAAGTTCCCTGAGCATCTGACCTTACCACCCTTTCCCCATTTGTTGCCAGGGGAAGAAGCATCATTTCACCAGCTGCAGTAACCAGTGAGGGAGGGAGGGTCTTTGGCTGGCACTTCCCATTGGTGCAGGGATTTTAGAGTGGGACTAGAAAGCATCTAATTAAAAAGTATACAATGCATGTGACCTCACAGGCGTAAATATGACCTCTGCGCCCTCTCTGACCACAGTCTAAGATCCAAATCCCTATGCAGCAGTAACAACAAAGGAAAGCAAGGCCTCCAGGGGGAAGCAGTGCAAGTACGTCAGCATTCTTGCCCACCCGTGCCCCATGACAACTGCAAAGTTCTGTGATCTGACGCAGCATCAAGGCATGAGACCATCATCATCTGTCCGCATGGTTTACTACTAAGATGCCCACTGTTCCTGCCTGCACAGTCCTTCAGGCCCATGAACCTGCTCCTGTGTCCCTTCTGGACATGGATATCTTGGACAAGAATGGCAAGCCTCCTCTCCTCTTCTCGGAGGGCAGAGCCGGCAGCAGCGTGAGCTTTCCCCTTGCTTCAGGACCCAGACCTCCCTTCCTCCTGTTTTTCCAAGTGTACTTGTACAGCTGTCCTCCAGGATATGTGGGGAATTGGTTCCAGAATCCCTTGAGAATACCGAAATCTGGGGATGCTGAAGTCTGCTATATAAAGTGGATAAAGTGGCATAGTATTTGCATATACTCTGCTCACATCCTCCCATATTCTTTAAATCATCTCTAGATTATTTATAATACCTAACACAATGTAAATGCTATATAAATAGTTGTTATACTATATTTTTATTGTTACATTGTTATTTTTATTGTTTTTTCTTTAATATTTTTGAACTTCAGCTCAATCCACAGAACCCACTAATACGGAGGTCTTGCTGTATTTCCTTTAAACCCTAGCCTTTCTATACCTATTCTCTCTTAGTAGACTCTGATGTCTCATTAACCAAATCAGAAAGGGCTTT
>NW_007728029.1:250643-252017 GCF_000696425.1 Galeopterus variegatus | reverse complement strand
TTTTATTGTTTTTTCTTTAATATTTTTGAACTTCAGCTCAATCCACAGAACCCACTAATACGGAGGTCTTGCTGTATTTCCTTTAAACCCTAGCCTTTCTATACCTATTCTCTCTTAGTAGACTCTGATGTCTCATTAACCAAATCAGAAAGGGCTTTGGGTTCCAGCCGTCTCATGATGCAAGGGGAGATGTTTGTATTCCTTTTTCTTTTTTTTTTTTTTCTGGTATAGGAAAGAAAAGGGAAGGGGAAACTCCCAAATTTCTATACTACAACTTTGTAAACAATTATATCTGCCACATATTCTTCAATAATTCTAGTAGATCTCCCCTCTAAGAACAAAGGTTTGGGGATTGGTGCTTTCATTTCTGTCGACCATAAAGTCAACCCACAATGCCTGGTGGCAGGATGTAAGTCTTTTCAAAAGGAACCACTCAGATGGCTCAAAGATCAGAACAGGGCTGTGCTAGGAACGTGCAGATCACCTGGAACCGTGACACTCCTGTGCATCTGACTTTAGATATTTCTTGTGGCTCAGGTTGCCCTTGCTGCCATGATCTGCCCATAGTTAAGGCTGTCCCTGATGTCTGCACCTACTTAGATCATAGCTGAGTTTGCCTCATAGTTTGGATGCTGTTCACTGAATCGTTGACTGTGCACAATGGGATTAGACCTGCATGGGGTTAGTCTTCCCTGTCCCTATCTTATCACATCAGCCACATTGCTGAGGTCCCAGCCCCAACACCTGTGCATTAGGTTACACGATTATTACCACATGTAGATACCATGCGTACTAACAAACCAGGAGTTCCCTGAGTATTTCTTATTGACTAGCACAGAGCAGAAGTGCACAACAGATTTTGTTTTGTTTTGATTGATTTAGGATTGCATTGAATTGAATTGAAGACTCCTAGTTCTAATCTTAAGAGCACTGGACCATTCGTTAGTGGGGCTGAAAGCATGTGGTTCGGAACACATCTAAGACAAAATAATTTAGTAGTTACACTTTCCCACATCATTTCAGAATTTCTAATCCACTTATTAAAGTCTCTGTAAGAAAAACTGCAGCCCACACTTAATCCTTGTCTCTCTCTATTTACCTGTTCCATGTCAAATTTCATGACAGTCTGCAAGGTGGAAGTTAAGTAACCAGAGAAAGTAATTCATTTCTAAACTAGACTGTTAGAGGGCAGAAAGTGAAATGGAGATTACCAAACTCAGATTAGCATGCCGCTGGAGACAGAATTATGTAAATATAACAGGGTAGAAGAAAATCTCTGAAGCATCTATATTTCTGGGGCACAATTTAGTGTTCCCCACATCACACTTACCGGTGCCAGTGCTGCACAACACCAAGGTGCCACCTGCAATGACG
>NW_007728029.1:248819-249842 GCF_000696425.1 Galeopterus variegatus | reverse complement strand
CCCCACATCACACTTACCGGTGCCAGTGCTGCACAACACCAAGGTGCCACCTGCAATGACGTTATGTCCGACTCCCCCTCCCCGTCATTTCTTCCTACTAGAGAATCCTGCCAAAGTAAACAAGAACTCCCCAAGAAGCACCAGGGGTCCTGCAGAGGAAATATTGGTGTTAACGGCCTCATAAGTGATGCTGTGGCCCCTCCTCAAAACCTCTAATAACAAGGAATATAATCCTAGAATGATCAGAGAGAGAGAGAAAGTGTATGTGTGTCTAGGAATGTGACCGCCGTCTCCCCACACAGCCAGCCTCAAAAGCAGGCACAATAGGTGGCTGTCAATTCTATTCCATCAATTGCAAAGCCAGTCAGAAAGAACCTCGTGGTGAAAAATATCAGGCTT
Organism: Galeopterus variegatus; assembly: GCF_000696425.1. Taxonomy (NCBI): domain Eukaryota; kingdom Metazoa; phylum Chordata; class Mammalia; order Dermoptera; family Cynocephalidae; genus Galeopterus; species Galeopterus variegatus. The sequence continues at coordinate 249,443 of NW_007728029.1, read as the reverse complement.
TATCATTTTCCAACAAATATTGAGGATATTTGAGAGAAAAGAAAAATTTCTTTCACTGACAAGCCCAAAGGGTAGTGTTTTCCCCTCGCCACTCCCAGGCTGACTTTCCTTACTCCTGCCTTCTTTATTCCTTCTCCTGCACACACACACATACACACACACACACACACACACACACACACACGTACATTACCAGGCCGAATGGGGTTTGCCTGCCCACGTGCAACAAGAGCCAATTACCGAAGCACTAGTCTTTGCAGTAGAGAAAAAAGGTTAATTCACAAGGCAGCCATGTGAGAAGACAAGAGACTGTATCTCAGATCCATCTTGCCCACGGCGGGAAAGATGGTATATTTCTGGGGAAGTGGTTGGGTTGGGGAGAGGATCTGCACAGGCACAAGCCATCGCATGCCTCTGCAGGCTCAGAAAATGGTGGGATCTGGGGGCAGCATCCCCCAGGCTTGGTAGAGAGGTCTGCAGTTAAACCAGCCTAGCCCAGTTTGCTTTAGGCCAAGCTAACTCCAGTGATCCTGAAAAACACCCTTAGGCACACAATTCCTGACTTCTGCACCAGAGGCATTATCTTAAAAGGCAGACAGGAAGAAACAGACTGAGGGTTAGTTA
>NW_007728029.1:246265-248297 GCF_000696425.1 Galeopterus variegatus | reverse complement strand
TTCTGCACCAGAGGCATTATCTTAAAAGGCAGACAGGAAGAAACAGACTGAGGGTTAGTTACAGAATTTTACTGAAAGAACAAGCAATTTAAACAGGGAATAAGTTTTAACTGTAAGTCACAGTTATGCACACGCACCTTTAGGCACTGCTTCCACACATTGGACTTATCAAGACATATTCTCTACTGAAGTCAGTCTTGTTCATTAAAGGAATTTCCCAGCAAATAACCAAGCACATAGCATTTTCTATACACCATCCCTCTCAGACTGGCATTTTAGAAGATACTCTGTCTCCAGTGCTGGCAACAAGTTCCTTTGCATGAGCCTGAAGACAGGGAGACCATTAGTAACTCTCAGCAGTATTCCAGGAGGGAGACAGTGATGGTGGCAGGACAGGAACATGCATATTCCCCAGCCTCTCAAACCTGAAGGTCCCTGAAGACCACATGAGCCTTTCTACTCGCATTCCATCGTTCGTGGCTCTACTAAGATCACATGAGCTCTCAGCAACATTACAGCTCATTGGGTCAACCTGCCCAAGTGCTTTTGGAAGTTCTCAGGGTATCTCATAATTTAATTCACAATCCTGCAGCTCTCCGGTCAAGCCAGGTCTGTCACAGATACTCAAAAGAATGTGTCTTCATTCCACCTGCCAAGCCCTTGAACTACCAGACCTGCCATGTGCTTTGACTTCCATCCAGCGCCATTCTCTGCAGGTTCAGCACATGATGGAGAAGTTGTCTCATACTTCAATGTCCTGACTCATGTGTAGAGAAGCCAGGCACCCTATCAGCTTGAAGTCTGTCTTTGTCTTGTCATTTCTTTGGTCTCAGAGAATAAAAATACTTCTTTTTTGCAGGCCCTCTACTGCCTTGGCAGTTATTTCTAGCAAGATTGAGTGGGCTCTTTCCTCTTCCAAATGCCCAATATTAGTGAACACATTCCTGCAATACCCACAATATTACAGAAGAATGTCATTAAGATCCAAAGAAATATTTTGTTATAGTAATAATAATGATAATATATATATGATGAAAATTCAAACAGTAGAGAAAGGCTAAAGTAAATGATCGATATCCTCTGCCTTAGACCTCCCAACTCACTACCTGTCTTCCATGTAAGAAAGGTAATTGCTGTAATAATTTCTATTTGGCATTATAAAGATTGCCACCAGAGGCAGTCTAGTGGTGATCTTTATCATGCTACTTAACAATAGTGAACATGTATTACATATACTATGTGTGTTACATGTAGCACATGTATGTGTATATAGTAGCTCATCGGTCCTCACAGAAACTCTATCAAGTAACAAGTAATGGGTGTTGAGGACAGGATTTGACCCCAGGAAGTCAGGTTCCAGAGTCTGTTTTGACCCCAGGAAGTCAGGTTCCAGAGTCTGTGCCTGTAACCACCTGTCTACAGTCTCTCAGTATGTGTTCATCATGTGTTTCTGATTTGTGCTTTTAAACATACTGACTCTCCACTACTCTTCATTTCTCCTCCCTCTTTTTCCTAATTTTTATCGTATTAGTTTCAGTTCTACTGATCACTCTATAACTTAAAAAAACTTCTATTTTTCGGTCCCTCAATTTTGTTGTCTCTTGACTCACCACTACATAAAATAAGGAACTCAAAGCCTCTATAGTTCCTTCTAACTCCCCTCCTTTATTTTTCTTCCCAATACCATACAGCAATAAAGATTAACAACTGGAGATATAAAATAACATGTAAATGTTAAGTCTCTTAACATGTAAATGTAAATTGCTTCCAAAGATTAAAAGCCAAAGTAGCATTCTTTACAAAACTGATAATACAAAGACTAGTTACCATAGAACCAAGTATAATAGTTCCACCGGTCCTATCGACAATAAAATGTAACCAGTGTTATTTAAACAGGCCCACACAAAATAAACTGTTCGAAAAATCTAGACAAACAAGTGCCCTTTTCCTACACTGTGAGCTGCTCAGATCCTGCCACAATTTAGCTCGCTTCAACCCGGGCCATGACTTCCTTAGAAATCTTGTCGCTTTT